>NC_139630.1:1877985-1880485 GCF_964638095.1 Poromitra crassiceps
GATACTCCACATGGTACATTCATAGTGTCTCTGTATAGATATAACAAGATTAATATTCAGGTTGTGTAAATCACCCTTCAAGTCAAACTGTTAGTGGCTTAATAGGTTATCAGTTAACAAGTTACTTGTCTGTTATTCAGATGTTTTAAAAGGGTAAGCTTGGGCACAGTGGACATCTAAAAGTTGGCAATAAAAGTGTAAGCTCAAGGTTGACTAAAGGAGTTAGGATATAATGCATAAAAAACTGGGACAAAAGACAGCAAAGGAGGCAGATATATGATTCAAACAATAAGTTTTTATTGCAAATAATAGTTTTTATGAAATGAAAAACTTAAAATATATCAATCCATTTTGTCCTTGTGTGGGGCTGAGTCGGGGTTTCTGGACTGTGTGGAGGGACTGTTGAGTCTTGGAGTCAAGTCTGAGTCAGGGCTATGATTTGTCTATTATGTCAACTCAGATGTGATTGAGCATGAGGATAGCTTCTTCCATTTCATCTGTAGTCATTTGAGTTGGTGATTTTGTAAGCAGTGGTGTGATAAGTGCGAGTGGGATGGTGTATGATGTTTCCTGGTTATTGATGGACAGAGAGAATTGGATATGTGTTTTGCGGTTTCTGTTTTATGGCGTTGATTGCATTTGTGACATTTGTATGTGAGTCAAAGTTTACAGTAGTGATAGGTGCCAAAAACAGAAGTACTTGTTTGTGACGGTGGCAGAAGAGACTTCACCATAGATGCTTTGAGTGGTGGGTGGTGGTGGTTCTGTGTATGATTCAAGTGCAGTGGTGGGTGTTGATGTTGTGGTTGGGGTGGTTGTCAGATATGTATTGGTTTGTATGCATGTATGGATAGGTTGGTCAGGTGGTACCAGTCGTCAATGTCAGGTTTACAGTACCCCCACACAGCTAGGTCAATGGTTCCAGTTGCATCACTGAGGAGGAAGGTTGTTGTATTCATGGTGGTGCCGGCTCAGGTTGTTGCTTCAGTTGTGGGTTTTACCAGTTTGATTACTTTGCAAGTGATGTTGATCTGTGGAAGAGCATGGCATAAACAGACAAATTAGTCATAGGAAGTAGTATGTTTAGCTTTTATAACTTCACATTGACATGACACTATTTGCATATAGGTTGACTTTAGAAAATCTGGAGTATGTAATTCAAATTCAAAGATTCAAGGCCAAGGTTCAGTAGGTGGCATTTTGTTTTTGCATGATATTGTATGTTTTATCTAATGTCACTACTGTGGCATAGGGTGCAAAAAAAGATAGTAGACTTACTTTTTCGAAGTGGCGTCCTTCATTCAGAATGGTGGTGGTTGCATGTGAATAGCCACCCAGGGAGTGATGGATTATGGGAATATGAGTCCGAGTCTCCAAGCCCTGAGTCAATTAGGTGGCTCACACGTGTGTGTGTGTGTGTGTGTGTGTGTGAATGGGGGGGGGGGTGTCACAGCAGGTGGCATTAAAAGTTTAGACATTACAAGTACCGCATAGTACCACACTTCAAATAAACCAAACTATACCTTTCACAAATCAACTCAATAAGTGTCAAACTGTGATCATTTTTAGCATATTGTCTGTCATGTTTTGCTGCATGCTCTGTGTGTTTTACTCACCTTGTGTTTTACTAACCTTTTATACTATTCATTTTTTGTATTATTAAATTTTTTTTTTCTTTTCAAGATTGCATCAACCTGCCATGGGACTACAGGTGGAAACTAGCCCTTGGGCTAAAACCTGGCATATTTACTGTACGGCTGTACTGTCCATTAATGTGCAATGTCCCATCTTCTAAATAAATAAATAAATAAATAAATGAATGCCTGCGAAACTGTTTTCGGATGTGTGAGATGTGCAAAATAAATCAGCATTGTTTTTCGGTGGAGTGTCCCTTTAAGGCCAAAACTCTTAACATCTTACTTGGCTTTAATTAAACACATAAGATAGGAATACATTTCAAATTTTTATACCCATAGCTCCACCCATCTTCCCAGGGGGGGGGGGGGGGATGCAAACACACAAACAATAACTCACCAATTCAGCTTCAGAGTTTAGATTCAACAGGGCACCATTGGCACGGTGGATATCTACAGATCAGTAAAGGCGCAACCAATCACTTCAAGTTCAAACATTAACATTAACATGGTACATTCCACATTTTTAGTAGCGTTTTAAACATAAATTTAATATTTTTAACTTTGTGTTATTCTTTCGTAATTTATACTTTTAACTTATGCTTTTAACTTATTAAACTAAAACACAATATGAATTCAAAGATGCAAACACAAAAATGAAATCAGTGCTGCAATACAATGGTTCCTTCCAATTGAAGCAATTTAACAAATAAATTAAGCAGCATTGCATCAAACATTTAAGCAGCATTTTAAAACAACAGGAATGTAAACATATTCACCGACCATTGGCGTCTTTGAAATTAAACTCTGAGTAGAGCTTGGTGCTTCTGGTTGCTGTCTGTTTGAATGTATGACTGAGAGAATGT
>NC_139630.1:1890485-2045485 GCF_964638095.1 Poromitra crassiceps
GTAATTGACCGGTTAATGAGTTGTGGGCAATTTAGTGTTGGCGTGTGTTTCATTAAAAGTTTCGAGATTTATCATTTCAAAACGGTTTCACGTATCCAAAATCCTTTACTAACCTTAGGTCGGGGTAGTCCATAGATGGCCCAGAAAAAAGTTTTGTGTGATTTGGCCAAACGGTCTAGGAGGAGCTCGCAAAAGTAGGTTTTTGATCAAATTCAAAATGGCGGAAAATCTACCACGCAGAAATGGGCGTGGCCTAGTGGGTTAGATACATGATGCTCCAGGGAAACCAGTAGATGTGGAATTTTGATTCTACAGCTCGCAGTTCAGAAGTTATGGACCGACAAACGTGAAATTGGCTGTTATAGCGCCACCATCTGGTGGATTGGTGTAATTTTTTTACTCTGAGTAGTGGGTGATGTCGTGAACCTGTGTGGAAAGTTTGGGTGATGGGGGGTGTATGGTTTCTGAGATCCACACACTTTTAGGGCAGGAAAAGAACAAAAGTAAATACACAAAAGTTTAAACATTTATCATTTCAAGACGGTTTCACGTATTCAAAATCCTTTAATAACTTTGAGTCAGGTAAGTCCAGAGATGCCACAGAAAAAGTTTAGGCTCATTCAGGCAAATGGCCTGGGAGGAGATAGCAAAAGTAGGTTTTTGATAAAATTCAAAATGGCGGAAAATCTAGGCACACGCAAATGGGCGTGGCCTATATGGATAGATGCGTATTGATCCAGGGAATACAGCCGAAGTGGAATTTTGATTCTACGCCTCACGGTTCAGAAGATATGTACCATAACGCGAAATGGTCTGTTATAGCGCCACCATCTGGCCGATATGGGTAATTTTTTGTTTCTGAGTAGTGAGGCACATTTACAATCTATGTGCCCAGTCTGGCTACGCTGAGCATTACAGTTTCTGCTGTACATACAGTTTTACCGGAGAAGAAGAAAAAAAAAAAAAAAAATCGGAACAGATACAATAGGGATCCACGCACTTCGTGCTTGGACCCCTAATAATAAACGGAACAGATACAATAGGGATCCACGCACTTCGTGCTTGGACCCCTAATAACTTTAATTTATATAGCGCCCTTAATAAAACCCAAGGTCGCTTCACAAGAGTGGGATACAGATAGGGGAGAGAGGGGGAGGAAAACAAACAAACAAACAAAACAAACAGGGATGGTTGAACTAAACTGAACTAACTAATGTGGAAAGGCCATGGAAAAGAGATGTGTTTTGAGGTGTGTTTTGAAACTGTCCAGGGTCGGGGCATTACGGATTTCGGCAGGGAGAGCGTTCCAGAGGGTGGGGGGTGAAGGCTCTGTCCCCAAAGGTTTTGAGTCTGGTACAGGGGATGGACAACGGTCCTGCGTCCGAAGACCACAGGTTCCGGGATGGAGTGTGTTGGTGAAGGAGGTCGGACAGGTATTGGGGGGCAAGTGCGTGGAGGGATTTGTAGGTGAGAAGGAGGAGTTTGTATAGGATGCGGAACTTGACCGGGAGCCAGTGGAGGTGGATGAGGGTGGGGGTGATGTGCTGCCAGGGCTTGGTGTGAGTGAGAACCCTGGCAGCTGAGTTCTGTACTGGAGCCTGTCTAGGACATGTACTGTATATGATGCTATGTAATGTAATATGTATGTATGTGTGAATTTGCAATAGCTGCACGACAGACACAACTAGGCTGAAAACTGTGGTCAGAGTGCAGAAATCTTTGTGGACCAACCGGCAGTGCAGAGCTGCTGTTCAGAGCTAACAAGTTTAGAATAGACTTCAGATGAATAAACACAAGTTCATATGTGAAAAACAAGACAAAACAAAACACCAATTACAATTCCAGTTGCACCAAAATAGCATTTCCCATACTGTCTTTAATGAGCACAACACTTTACAATTGACAGTCTTTAGGTAAATGGATAAAGAGAGGCATCACTAGTGTGAAGACTAACTGAGGGCTTCAACACAACACAGGCTACTGTTGGTTTACTGTCTGCCCACTTTCATACCAGTGACCAGGGTTAGACCAGGGTTAGACCAGGGTTAGACCAGGGTTAGACCAGGGTTACTTGGCCCATGTTCAGCTCTTTTGTCAATTCACACCAAGTCAGTCAACAGAGCAGGTTAATCCCTGGTCATGACAATTCAGATAAGACCCAGGAGAGATGCATAACAGTTAGCATAGGCTATTAGCCTGGGTGCCTTAACATTAGTGGGGACCCTGGGGCTTTGGAGGTGGGTTGCCAACCCAGGTCAGGCAACCCAGGTTAACCCTTTCATACCCAAAACCAACCTGGGGATAACCCTGCTGGTAGCATTGGTGTGAAAGGGCTATATGACAGATCAAGATGAATGTAGGATTTGAGCACTAAAACAAAGCACACAGACACTCAGGAACCTCCAGGTTTAATGGAACAGACGAGGTCTGCTATTGTAGAGCCATGCACCACATCATCACAACACAGCCTTTTTTGCATCTTGTACAAAGAGACTGATGGTCATCAGGGCAGGGAGGCTTTGACCTTTGCACTCCTTAGTATTGATGCTTGCCTAGACCAGTAGTTCCCAAAGTGTGGGGTCAGGACCCCCAGAGGGGTCGTGGGACACCACTGGGTGGGTCACGAGATGATTTCCAGAATGTGTGAAATTGCCCTAAAGAATATGTGAACTGCAAAATGTGTGAAATACAATTTAAAAAATATTGAAAGACCACAATTTAACCATAACTATTTGTTTGTTTACGAAATGCACGTTAGGTCAGGGCAGGGAGGCTTTGACCTTTGCACTCCTTAGTATTGATGCTTTGAGCAGCCTAATTACTAGTGTAATCTAGGCCGCTATAGGAAATAGGAATATAGCCTATACACATATTCTCCCTTGTGCTTATTATGCCAAATGCCTCAAATTAAAATGTAAATGTACAAGATTCAAGATTCACTTTAATAGCCAGCCACGGTAAGTAGGGGTGTCACGATACACTCAGTTCACGATACGATACGTATCACGATACTGGGTTCACGATAACGATACGATACGATACGATTTTAACAATATTTTTTAAAACTTGAATAATGACAATATATGACTGGAAAAGTAGTATTTTATTTGAAATGCACAAATACAAAACATCCTGTTGTGGGAAATTGTTATTACAATAACAACTAGAAAAAACATGAGATTGGAGATAAGGCTTATCTTGAAATAGAATGAGTTACACCGTCACTTAGATTTACTTTGAACTAAAAGGTTTCTCAGCAGTATAAATTCTCATTATGCATCTTCAGTTTTTCTTCAAACTCAAACAACAAGACTTTTCTTAATCTATTTTTTATGCATCTTCAGTTTTTCCTGTCAAGTAAACAGTTTTGCCAGAAACTCAATTGAATGGTTTCTCTCCTGTATAACTTCTCGTGTCTCTTCAGAGACTTGTTCAACTGAACTACTTTCCACACATTGAACTTCAACAAACAAAGACGTTTCTTAGTCTATTTAAAAAAAAAAAAAAAAAAAAAAAAAAAAAATTGCGATATGAGATTTCATCTCAACGATACATATCGTGACGTTTTACTATCGCGAAATTTCGTGGGACGATATATTGTGACACCCCTAACGGTAAGTAATCAGATTACAAACGAGGAATTTGACTTGTAGTGCAAGTATGCAGTGTACATCAATAGTGAAAGACAAAGCAATAAAAAAAACAATCACAAATTATAAAGTACAAAATAAAGTCCTTTAAAGTGAAATATATGTGGGGGAGGGGGGGGGGTAATCTCTGTGATGAGGACCCCGGGCTGTTACTGTGCCAGCTGTACCCAGAGGGCATCAGGGTGGGGGGAGGGGGGGAGTGATAAAGGTCTCGTCGAAGAGGCGGATGGCAGTTGGGTAGAAACTGTCTCTGTGACGAGAGGTTCTGGTACCACCAGACCCTCAAAGAGTTTATGAGCTGGGGGGGGAGGGGTCAGCACAGACAGAAGGAAGACTACAAATCACTCATATTTAGCTGGCAATGTGCCATCTACTGTGGGCTACTCTGTCATTACACTTGTCATTGAAGAAACTATTAACTCATTGAGTGCCAGCCACTTTTGGAGGACGGATGCTCCCAGTGCCAGAGTTTCAGAGCGTTTTCAGTGATTTCTCGAGGCCCACAGAATATTGTGTGATATTACTATGTAAACACTGAACACGCACAAAGAACGATGAGACTCTATTCTATCATCTGCAAAAAAAAGTTTATTGATCCCATTTTCCGTTCTTTAGTTATGAGCCGGAGAAGATAGCTAGATTCATCCAAAAACAGCAATTTTTTTCTAGAAGCTGAGATAATTGGCCTTTTGTGAAATTAAACATTTCAAGCACACACTGACTCTGAAGCTAATCTTTTCTAATGTAGTCACACCTCAAAAATAATTTCCTTCAATAAAACAGTTTAGGCCAGGGAATTTTGTTTGGCAGAATAATATTTTTAGCTACAACCAGCAGCGCTGGCCCCTGCGTGCGCTGCTGGTTGCAGCTTCTTGCTGGTCTTCATTTGCTGCTGGTGGGCATCGGATATTCTGGCTTGCGTTTGTCAATCCTGTCCTGCTGCCTGGGTCTGTCTGGGTGTTGTGTGTGTGCTGCTCTGCGTGCCCCCTCCCCCCCCCCCCCGCCCCGCCCCGCCTCGCCTCAACTGCACACTCCTCCTCCTGTCTGTGGTGGCTCTCTGCTGAGTTTGCTGTGCGCACAGTGAAGGGTGCTAGACATCCTGCTTTTTTACAGCGTTCCGCGTGTGTTTGTCACCGGCAACGATGCTTCCAGTTGAGAATAATAACAACTCCACGGTGTGGATGTGCGGATTTGCTGTCGCAACCGACACGGAGCGGCTCAATTGTGGGAGCAGATTGGCTGCTGCAGGCACAGCTGCAGTAACGTGCTTCAGCATATCGATGCATACGGATGCGATGCGATTTCCGTTTCCATAACGACTTCTTCTTTGTTTTTTCCTTGCCTTTCTGTTATGTGGAGAGCACTGTCGCCACCTAAGGGTTCTGTAAAATAGGTTAGACACATCCAATAGCTATAATATTTGTACATCAGAGGCAGAAGGCTTTGATCGACGCCCCACCGTCAAAAAACGCAATTGACGAACATGTCCGTCCTTGGCACTCTACGTTACTAATTGAAATGACGAACATGTCCGTCCTTGGCACTCAATGAGTTAATGCACTTTGGCACTTCTCCAAAATAATATTAAATCCTAACTATTCTAATGATAACTTTTCAAAAGCCTGTTAAATGTTAAGCAATAAGCCATGAAATAAAACATTTAAACACAATGTATCTGACAGAGCTTACAGTGGAGAATGATGTGCTCTTTTGTGGTTGACTTGTAGCATGAGAGAAACACGCTGGTTAGAAAGAACGAAAGAAAAGGGTGTCGGCTTCCTTCCTCTTTACCTCACTGACATACAGGAAAGCAGCAGCAGTACATCACCAAGTTTATTAGCAGAAATGAGTTTGAGTGTTTTGAAAAGTGATGAAGTGATTAATATCAGTCTATCTATAGAAAAGAGAGAGAGCGTTATCTGTATCATCCACAGAAGAAACGCCACGTGCATCTGCCATGATAACGCATCTTCTGAGAAAACGATGATGATAGAAAAAGATAAATATAATTGTTGTGGTTTGGGTGTAGGGTGATCAAATCAAAATGACCAAACTGCAGGACAGCCATGTTGATTTCATTGCAGGACAGTTGAATAATAGCTTGCTCAAAGGAAACATGTTCATGTGTTATATTCTTTATTAAATAATTTCGCAATTTCACTGAATTCGAGTCAAAGCCTAAACAACTCACCATTAGAATGAAAAGAGAACAGGCTAATAGCTACAAACATAAATCAAATGTTATGTAACAAAACATTCAAAATAACATTTATTGACATTACATTTGTTTCCCCCTCATTTTCTTCCTCCACCACATTCTCTCTCTCTCTCTCTCTCTCTCTCTCTCAGAGACAGCCTCAACCTGCAGCAGGGCTGCCGGTACCTCGTCATTAGCCGCAGTGAAACATAGACAGCGACACCAACAGGTATAGGATAAGGTAAGTGACAGGGATCAGAAAATTCACATATCAGATATCTCATTGGTTGGTTTGAATAATCCCTCCCTGCTTCATGTCCCACCCCAACATCATTTCAACAGGAAATTATGTATTTACAAGCAAGCAAGATGCTCTCAAAATTCTCATTGAGACTTTGAGTAAAGGATGAACGACCTCTACAGGTGAGCAGGAGGAATTGCAACAACAGTGGTACTACAGTCCTGTCTGCAGCAGTTCCAGAGTTCCTTGCCTCATCATGTATCTAAAATCAGGCATGTCCAAAGTCTCTTAAGTACAGGATTGGTTCATTAAACAAGTTCACTTTGTGTGTTTTCTTCTGTTCATTTAATGATGACAGCAGGATCATACAGTTTGTAGACAAGCACCAAGTAGGAAGTACGCGGGTGGAACTAATGTTTTCAGATGGTAAAATAAATCCTTAGAGGGCAATTGTACATGATTTTGTTTTAATAACCCATGCTAATCTAATCTAATCCATTCACAAAAGTTAGAACATCCCTGATCCAACTGAACATGCACCTTAAGGCTTGAGTAATATATTATCATTTTAGTGACACAGGAATATTTAATACCTCTGGATTTACACTGTTGGAAGGTTCTGCATTCTCAGAATCCCCCCATGGTGAATCTGGAAGAGGGTGTGACTTTGGCAGTCTCTAGCCTATAAAGTTTCTGATGTTTATAATGTCAGCTCTGGGTTACAGGCTGAATGTTCTAACATCAGTGTGTGCTGTGTGCTTGTGGTTAATACTAGTGGGCTTTCAGATATCAGGTAGAGTTTGGCACAGATGATGAGAAAATAATAATGTTGACAGAAATTTGGCAAATCTGCCATGAGAAATGAGGAGATATCTGCTACAAATAGTCACACATATTATCACTAAACAACAAAACACAAATCATGGTACTTTTAAAAGAAAGTAGCCTACTTTGTCAATATAATAACACTGGTTGAGGGCTGCTGGAATGTGTGTTAAATGTTAAGCAATAAGACATAAGATAAGACATTAAACACAATGTATGTGACAGGACTCACTGTGAAGCAGGATGTGGTCTTCTGTGGTAACAAGCTTGTATTAAAAATAACAAAAAGCTTCCTTCCTCTTTACACCATTAACATGCAGGAAAGCAGTCAGTTAACCCACTGAGCAAGAATACGTCCAAAGAACGTCATATGAACGTAATTTTTGGACGTCCCAAAGAGCTCCACCGAGGAGCCAGACTGGAAGTTTTTATGACGTCTTTTCATGACGTCTTCTGAACCTCCAAAGTTTGACATCCATAGGATGTCATCAGAATTACTTCTTCTGAACGTCTAATATTAGACGTTCAGAGGATGTCTTCTGAGCGACGTCTTATTAACGTCCAATGTTTGATGTCCAGAGGATGTCTTCTGAACAACGTCTTCTGAACGTCTTTGTTGGACGTCCTAAAGACGTTCAGAAGATACGTGCAAAGGATGTCTTCAGAACGTCTTTGTCAGACGTCTAAAATATGTCTACTGAGGAGCCAGAATGGACGTCTTTTTATGACGCCTTGTCAACGTCTGTTGTTGACGTCCTGAATACCTCTTTATAAAAGTTTAAAAATAAGTTCAAATGTGGTTATTTTTTGGACGTCTTGTAACGTGACGTCTTTTTAGACGACACCTTTTAGACCTCCACATGTATACTGCTATACAAGACAATCTATACAAAGTTGGCCTTACTTACAAATAACAATTTCTCAAACTATTTAATTATCACTTACATTTATTTGAACGTCATAATCCAGGACAGACAACAGTAATAGTAATAACATTAATATACACATATATACATATCGATATATTGCGATTTCCTACTTTTTCAACTGCAAATGATGTCCCCAAAGGAAAACTTTGTCAACATCTGGTTTATATAAGAACAATTTTCCAGTCTGTACATCTGACTTCAACCATTTTATTGCAGCAACATTGTCAAGTTGACAGACCAACAACTTTCATAAAGTCATGTTATAGTTGCATGCACTTGACAAACTGAACTGTTTGTTGCAGTCTACTTACGGTCCACCTTAACTGGATGTGTGGACTACTGTACTTAGGTAGCTTTTGAACAATGCTACTTCACTTCACTTCACTTGCACAAAACATCTTGTGCAGCCCATTCAGTAACTAGGGAATTTGTAAAATACTGTTATGACAAAACTGTTACTGTTAAAACAAAATGAAAAGATGCTACAGTTTGTTTACTGCTGGCCTTGGAACTAAAGTTTATTAAAAAAAAAAAGAAGAAAAAAGCAAAAACCTCCTATGAATGACCTCCCTTTCTGGCTGGTGCATGTTTGAGGTGCTCTGCAGCATGTTGGCGGATAACCTCCTCCGTTGCATCCTTATTCCATTTCAGTACAGCAGCTGCAAGAGTTGAAAAAGACAAAAATTATAAATGTGCAATTTTAGTCTAATTCTCTTGTGCTCTGGCCTCTGGGTTGAAATAGGTATCGCTGTTATCTACTTGGAAGAAAGCAGAAGTTCAAATAATAAAAACAAACCCTAAAAACTACATCAAGTGTGTTTTAATTTTCATCTCTGTGGGCAGTGGTGGCCTAAAGGTAGGAAGCAAGCTCGTGACAAGAAGGTTGTAGGTTCAATACCAAAAGAGTGGGTAAAGTGAAAAGCAGCACTTGCCCCTCCCTCATTACCACCACTGAGGTGACCTTGAGCAAGGCCCTTAACTCTGACCGCTCCAGTGCAGCTGATCAGTGGCCAGCAGATCAGACTGTGGTTGCTGGTCAGCTTCCAGGTGTGAATGTGTGTAAGAATGTGAACAGGGTACTCTTGAAAAAGAGACCATTGCTCCCCCTGTATAACATAAAAAAGGTAACAGTTTTCTTCCCCTATGCAACGTGAAATATGGGCTTACCTTTTAGTGCTCTGTAATGGTTGGTGGTCTCCAGACCCATCTTCTCTTTTTTCCCTTTCCCCTTCATATTGAAGTTGGCCATGAGGGAATTATTGAAGAGCCTGAAGAAAAATAAATGTGATTTACACAGAGGTGGGAGTAAGTCACACATATGCAAGTCACAAGCAAGTTTCAACCTTTAAGTCTCAAGCAAGTCTAAAGTTAATGTGAGAATCAAGCA
This sequence comes from Poromitra crassiceps, assembly GCF_964638095.1. Classification (NCBI taxonomy): domain Eukaryota; kingdom Metazoa; phylum Chordata; class Actinopteri; order Beryciformes; family Melamphaidae; genus Poromitra; species Poromitra crassiceps. The sequence goes on from NC_139630.1 coordinate 1,899,715, forward strand.
AGCAAGTCCAAATCACTGCTCTATGTAAAGACATTGTTCAGGCCGGGCAAGCAGATGACAAGTCAAGCCACACTGTATGAAATTCTGACCCGTTTCCACATTTAAAGCTGCTGTAAGTGATTTCCTCATTTTGCATAGTTCCGGTGGCATTTTCAGCACTGCAGTTAGCAGTCCCCCCCTACAGCATTGGCTTTCGGCCTGTGAACACGCACAGAGGACCGCCACTTTGTAGAGTTCTGTCTCCTGATTGGATAAGGTGGGGAGGCTCCCAGAAAAAAATCAGTTTTGCTGCGGGGCGGAGGGACTGAGAGATCCATGTCATTGACCAAATAATTTATATTAGTGATAGCTGTCAGAATGTCGAGCTGTTTTACACTTATTTTAACCAAAAATATCACAGCAGCTTTAACTCAATTAAAACACAGTGGTCAGATGTCTGATGAGAGAGAATGCAGATGTCTCTGTGTGTGTGTGTGTGTGTGTGTGTGTGTGTGTGTGTGTGTGTGTGTGTGTGTGTGTGTGTGTGTGTGTGTGTGTGTGTGTGTGTGTGTATGAGAGAGAGATTATTGAAAACAGTTCATGAAACATACCGGTCAAGGACTTTGTGGACACAGTCCTTTAGATCCTTCCCTCCAATTCGGGCAAGTTGCAGCACCTGGAAAAGGTCCATTAAAAAACAATTTTCAGAATATTAAAGACCCCCTAAAGTCATGCTTCAAGATGTGTATAAAATACTTTGAATAATAATTTGTGTCTGATGGTTTTTCCCCACAAAAAAGTTAAAACCCCTCCGCACCCTCTTCTCTACTGTCAAGAAACGAATCCAATCCCCCGGACAACACCACACTTTGCTCCCCTGATCTCAGCAATGCCTTCCTCCACTAACAAAATCTCCCAAATCAATAGCTACTGCCTCCATCACCAACTCCTCCACCCCCACCCCCACTAATCTTCCCTTTGGCCGATTACACGCCCCCCTCTTCTCTGCAACATTAACCTGCAACATGCTCTTTAAATCCCGACTCCAAACCTACCTGTTATCCCAAGCTTACAACCTCCCCTACCCTTAACCACCTCTTCCTACCTCGCCACCCACATTTTACACCTCCCTCTCTTCTGTCTGGCCACTGTCCCTCCCACACACTCCCTCCTTCCCCTCTGTTTCCATATATCCCTAATCAACGTGAGTTACTTGTATCTGTTGCCTGTTGTTATCTTGTTTTCTATGTACTCATACTGTGTCAGCATCTTAGGGTAATTGAAAAGCACTTTATAAAATAAATGAATTATTATTCTTTATTATTAATTATCTTGTTAAAATCCTTAAAATGGCTTCCCCTCCCTCTTTTTCATTTAAAAATCCAAAGCAACCAATCAGGGTTATCTAGATTCTAGAACATAACTAGCCAATCACAGCATACAACACATGCTTTTCAACACATTCTCACTCATTACAAAGTGACGACAAGGGTTCCTGACCGATTAAAAATGTGTTAACTGCTGAATACTGGACAGGGATTGGCTCCAGGATTCGTGATGTCACGAATCTTGCCTGTTGAAAACGGCCTTGGCTGGGTTTCCCAAAAGCTTCTTAGCGCTAAGAAGCTTCTTAGACCCTTCTTAAGGCTCCACGGGAGGGGTCTAAGAAGCTTCTTAGTACTAAGATACTTTTGGAAAACCCGGGCCTTTTCAGTTAGCTCTGATAAACGTTCCACTTTCAGCAGACGATTGTGGAAACAGCCTTCTAGTGTCAAACTCTGCACAGACATCATTCTGCACAGTGAAGCTCAAACATCTAACAAGAAGAAAAACTGATTTTTTACTTTAGGGGGGCTTTAAAAATGTACTTCTTCAATGCTATACTCCAGTAGGCCTATATACGCTCGTTCCCCATGAGTGCACTGGAGCAATGCATTTATCCATTAACCGAAAACATTTGGAACAAGGGCACTACTGTTATTACTTTCAGACTCTTGTTAATCCTACCAGGTTATTAAAAGTGTTGCTGTCCTCAAGGTGTAGCTCCTCTCTCTGGAAGTCCTCCATGGTGTCCAACCTCTCCACATGGGTGGCTGAAAGGGCAGGCGCACTTCGGCAAAGGTTTTTGATGTCCGTGTGCATGTCAAACAATTTCTCCAAGACTCTTTTCTGAAATTCTGAAATAAAAAAGAACACAAATGTTGATAGTGATGACTTGCTGTAATAGTCATTGAGGATGTTCGACTGAGTGTAAGTTCTGTATTTTACTAAGACCAAAACTGGCCTAACTAAGTAGCACAACGATAATTGCTAATGTTAGCGCAGTTGGCCTGCCGACAGCCATATCTGGAATAAATACAAATATATTTTCTTAAGCGGTGCAGAATACTGCATTCGCTTCTAGGAGTGACACGTCTTTTAGGGGTCACCTGACCTAACCATAACTCTAGGGCACAAACCTTTTGTGCCCAAGGCACACCTGTATTCATATCATGAAAAATAATCTGGAAATGTTTTTTATTTACTTCACAAATGTATTTACTTAACTAGTGACATCATTTTAGATGTTTCATAATAAGTCTATAGCTGGTTGAGTCCCCTTTTAGTTAGGCAGGTTGTCACAAAACCCCACGGCACACCTGGCCTTGCCTCACAGCACACCATTTGGGAACCACTGCCCAAGGGGTACGCATCCCCCAGTTTGACCTGCATTCATCAACAACTACTACATCCCCATATACAGTGAAAGGAAAGATATTGCAGTATCCCTTTAATTATCTAAATTCAGCAATTGAAACAATTAATGGTTTGACAGCTCAATTTGAAACACTTTAGCACTTACTTGCTTCGGGCATTGGGAATCCGGCTGGTGCCCTCTGAGACCCTGCATCTGTAGTACATGTAAAACAAAAGTGTTCAGGAAATTACCAAGTGACATTTCTGAGAGAGAACAGATTTGGGCCCCAAGACGCAGTTGTCAGAAGTTTGCATACACTTAGGTTGAGGTCATAAAAACTAATCCAAAAGATTCCACGTTCAAAAAATGTGTTTGCTCAGCCGGTTAGAACATGTAATTTCTGCATGACAAATATTTAAAAATAAACTTTTTTTTAAAGACATTACTTCACTTAAATGACAATATCACAATTACAGTGGGTCAGAACTAATCATTGAATTGCAAAGCGTTTTGATGGATACTTGAAGCAGGCTTTGAACAACTCACCATGCCTCAGCCTGACACTGTCCCCGCCCCTGGAGCTGTTGTTTTGCCTGGATCCACCACTGTCCCTGGAGCTGTTGTTTTGCCTGCCACCACTGTCCCTGTTTTGCCAGGGGTTGACACTGGGACTGTTTAACCTGGTGCTGACACTGTGCCTAGAGCCATCTGTGGGCCTGGAGCCACCGCTGAACCTGGGGCTGACACTGTGCCTGGAGCCATCTGTGGGCCTGGAGTCACCGCTGGACCTGGGGCTGAGTCTGTGCCTGGAGCCACCGCTGGGGCTGGGCCTGACCCTGGGACTGACACTGGGCCTGGAGCCACCGCTGGGGCTGGGGCTGAACCTGGGACTGACACTGGGCCTGGAGCCACCACTGGACCTGGGGCTGAACCTGGGACTGACACTGGGCCTGGAGCCACCGCTGGGGCTGGGCCTGACCCTGGGACTGACACTGGGCCTGGAGCCACCGCTGGGGCTGGGGCTGAACCTGGGACTGACACTGGGCCTGGAGCCACCGCTGGACCCGGGGCTGAACCTGGGACTGACACTGGGCCTGGAGCCACCGCTGGGGCTGGGCCTGACCCTGGGACTGACACTGGGCCTGGAGCCACCGCTGGGGCTGGGCCTGACCGTGGGACTGACACTGGAGCAATCACTGAACCTGGGGCTAACACTGGGCCTGGAGTGCCTGGAGCCACCGCTGAACCTGGGGCTGACAATGGACCTGGAGCCATCTCTGGACCTGGAGCCATCTCTGGACCTGGAGCCATCTCTGGACCTGGAGCCATCTCTGTGCCTGGAGCCATCTTTGTGCCTGGAGCCATCTCTGGATCTGGAGCCATCTCTGGACCTGGAGCCATCTCTGTGCCTAGAGCCATCTTTGTGCCTGGAGCCATCTCTGGACCTGGAGCCATCTCTGGACCTGGAGCCATCTCTGTGCCTGGAGCCATCTTTGTGCCTGGAGCCATCTCTGGACCTGGAGCCATGTCTGGACCTGGAGCCATCTCTGGACCTGGAGCCATCTCTGGACCTGGAGCCATCACCGTCATGTGTAGAGACTGAAAAACACACAAAGCATGTTCTTAGATTTAACATCACTAACACGTATCACAAACTAACAGGTGACTGGTTTAATGTGACAAATACTCACTTGGTGTGATAATTTCCCTAGCCAGGCCACCATGTTCCACCGGGATGGATAAGCGAGGATTTTCAGAGCCTGAAACATTTAAATGACCCTGTAGCTACTTTCAACCTGTGTATATTAAATAATTAATTACTATATTTATTAAATTGTGATCAATACTCACAAGGAGGCTTTACTTTTGATGGTGGAGGGGGAAAGGGGTCCATGCTCTCCTGCTCCTCCTCCTCAGAATCTTTTAAGAGTGCAATTCAAAATGTGATATAAAACATGTTCAGGCCCAGTTTCTCCCCAATAAATACAATTTCAGATTCCTAAATTAATTGATAAAACATACCAACAACATAATCATCCAATTTTAGGTTACGTTTTCTTTTCCTCTTCGTAACCACCTCGTCCATGTCATCATCTCCTTGGCTGGACTCGGCTTGGCTGGTCTGATTGTAGTCATTGCATTCTTTTTCCTCAGCTAGAATTAACATATTTCAACTGTAAAAACCATTTGACCCAGCATATTTTTATTTTTTTGCTGAGGAATGAAACCATTCATTAATCAAAACCTACCTGATCTTGTTTTTATTTTGATAAACTGGAAGGTCATCCAGTCATCCTCGGGGTTCTGCTTCTTCTTGAAAGCTGCTTCTAGTACCTTTACATTCTTTGAATTTGGCCATCGCACGATTTTCTTCTTTTGGTCTATCCAATTTTCGGGAACTGTACCCTCTGTCTCTTTTCCATTCTCCACCCACACAGCCTTGGCATACATGATCTGGAAAGGACAGTATATGTTACTTTCAGGTTTGACATTTTAATTTATCCACAGCAGTTTGTAGTGCTGGAGATTTGTATCATGTGCTAGCCTGCGTTAAAGAAAAAGAATATCCAATTGATATTTAATCAAATCTGCTCTATTCATAAATCCCAATATCGATATTTTAATATAATGCTTTTTCCCGTGGATGCATGCAGTTTTAACCCTGTTACGAGATTTCGTCTCCATGTGTAAATATATATATTTTTAACAATACACCAGGTTAGAGGGTTCGTTGTACAATTTACAGGAACAGTTCTTTGAGAATCTCTAATATCCAAGCCAAATTGGTATTGTAACTGAAATATCGAATGTTAACGTAAATTGATTCGGGACAGTGTGTGGGAATCGCATTGGGAAATCAGTGGTGACACCCACCCCTATTTGTACGGTCCCTAGGAATCAAACCCAAGACCATTATTGATATCACCTTGTTCTACCAATTAGGCTACACACGAACACATTTCTACAATAATTACCTATGACATTATTATGAAATATTTTTCATTGCAATCATTAACATGTTACTGAGCAGGTCAAGATGTTAGTGTGCAGGTCAATATGTTACCGTGCAGTTTAATGTGCAGGTTAAGATGTTACTGTGCAGGTTAAGATGGTAATTAGTTAATGAAGAGAGTTTAGAGTTAAATTAAACCTTTACAAGTGGTGTTCCACACCATGGCGAAGGGGTATGAGGACATAACCACCAGTTTCTTGCGGGAGGCAGGCCACCTTGCGGAAGAGATCCTTTTCACGCAGTAGTCCTCTTTCCATTCGGCCCTGCACATTACCTGTGCATACGATATTTAGGAGTTTGGAGCTGCATGGTTGTTCAAATAATGGTGAAGTGTGGCGCTGGTGCAGAATTTCACACATCAAAGTGCCGTCTGCATTCTTTGCCCGAATGAAAGCAAAGCTCTCATCTCTCAAGAGAAAACAACGGTCTCTTTCTTTGACAGAAACAAACACTTTAGGCTGTGTTTTGCACTCGTCCACTTCTGCATGTTCCATTTCTGCCAAACGCCTAGTGACCTGTTCCAGGGGGCTTCTCCCACTCCTCACATACTTCTTGATTTTTTGCAGGTAGTTCTCAAAAGGAAAAGCGGAAATGTCATTTAACGAACAGTTGAAGTGTCTGACATCTTCATGAAGATGGAGTAGTCCATGTACATTGTACACAGCAAAGGTTTGGCCATAGAGATGAGCACAGCACTTGACAAAATGTTTCAGTAGTTCATTGGCAAATTGGAGATAACCATTCCGAGTCCTCTCATCTGACTCCAGCAGGATCGACATGGCCACAGTCAAGGACAGGAAATGTTTGTATCTTCCAGGGGACAACACAGTTTTTAGTACCACAGGTCCTGTGTATAACAAAAACTGCCGTAGTTCGGTGGCCTTCCACCTATCCACTTCATCTAAACCCCGGGGTTGCCGAGCAAATTCACTTGGCATCTTCCCTCTCAGCGACGTCAGTTTTTGGGTTATTTCTTGCCTTTGCCTGACAGATAAACGACAAAATCTTGGGCCACGACTAGTCAAAAATCTTAACAGTCGTCGGACTACTCCCAAGCTTACCATATGCATGTAATCTAATACGAATGAGCTGACACAAGGAATTCCTGACGCAATGAAGGGGCTGATACCGTTTTGGTGGGTGCTGTACTCCACTCTACTGAAAACTTCGTCTGTTCGAGAAGTGCATACCGGTTTATTGAAAACGATTGTCTCCTCGACACGAGCACCTCTGATTATACATCTCTCACAACTCTCATAGGCAGTATGACCCTTAATACATTTGAGATATGCCCTTGCTGGCGCATCACAGATGAGAGCTTCAATATGGACTGTGTAAGTCTGGCCTTCATAAATTATCCCAGTGTCTTTGAGATGTTTGTACTCAGTCAAAAAATCATGAAGATACTCCTCAAGGGGACGAGGCTTACGTTTTCCACTAAACATAGCTACAATAAATGGATCAAAATGGTTCAACTTCGCTAGTATTGGCCAGAATTCGATACCACTACTTTTGAAAAGCGGGAGGCCATCAATGTTTACACTGAGGTGTAAGACATTACTCTCGGTGCGACTTAAAAAGCGGCGGATCCCCTTTTCTAAGCCGTAGTACATGTACTGCCCGCCACATTTAGCCTCAGATGCTTTATTTTGTGGTGTAGAAAGGAGTGTCCTTGGATCAATAGGCAACAGATGCCCCTGCTTCCTTAATATGGCCAATAATTATTTCAAAGATCTGTGTGTCTCTCCATTTTTGATGGCCCATTGTTTTAAGTCCTCTTCAAGATTCACATTATCTGCAGCTTCATCATTTAGTCGGTCATCGGTAGAGTCTTGGTCCACTTCAGTGCTGCAGTCCAAAATGTACAAACTATTTGGAGTCCCAGGTACGTCGTCACTGTTGAAACGATTTGGAGTCCCAGGCATGTCACTGTGGAAGCTATTTGGAGTGGCAGGCACGTTGTCACTGTTGAAACTATTTGGAGAATCAGACACATTGTCACTGTCAATCCCCATGAGATTCTCATCACTGTCAGAATCTTGGAGAAGCTGTTCAATGTCTCGTTTTCTTTTTCGCCATCGTCTCTTGTAACCCTTCATGTCCATCTGGAAAATACGGGGGGGGGGGGGGTGGGGACCATATGAACATTTAATTTCACGTTGATCCCGTCCTAATTATTCGAAATGAACGATATGATCAATTAAAATAAAACTCAATATAGCACTAAACATAGTAGAATAACTTTACCCTACACTTTGTAAACTAGCAACGATTCCTCGCCCGCCCTGCAGCTCGCCCACTGCGCACCGCATACGCAGCTCTGCCGCTATGCTGCCTTGTCTGCCCTATTGGCACCAGGAAGGATGACATCACTGATGACATCATCATTTTGATTTCTGATTTAACTTTTTTAGTTCAAGGACACAGCGGTCAAGCTGAGACAGCTTCAGCCATGTCGATGACAATTGCCTGGAAAGGTGTGGGCTCCCCCTTGTGGCAAATGGGAATTATAAACAAAACTGGAAATCAATTAGGACTGTGACTTGCTAGTGAGCAAAGTTCCTCCTCTTTTTCAAGTCACTCATGAGTCTGGGTGATATTCATTCTCATGTGACGATATCTTCACGATCAATGGAAATTCACTGCAACACAATTATCTTGAGTGTTAAAGGAGTAGGGGGCACAAGACCGGTGAGGGTGCTGCATTTGGTTAAGACAATACCTTGAAGTACAGGTAGAGGCTGAGACTGCGGCAAACTGGAGACTGCAGGCAGAGGCTGTAGGCAGAGGCTGAAGCTGGAACTGTGGCAGACTGACAGAGGCTGGATGGAGGCGGTGGCTGCAGCGGAAAAAGGTCAAGCATGAAAGGTCACCAAAACAAAATTGGTAGGGAGCACCCCAGAACCAAAGCAGACAAGTTATGAGACTTAACATTGGGTACCTTGAAGGACAATGACACTATCAAACTGGAGACAGCAGGCAGAGGCCGAAGCTGGAACTGTGGCAGACTGACAGAGGCTGGATGGAAGCGGTGGCTGCAGCGAAAAAAGGTCATGCATGAAAGGTCACCAAAACAAAATTGGTAGGGAGCACCCCAGAACCAAAGCAGACAAGTTATGAGACTTAACATTGGGTACCTTGAAGGACAATGACACTATCAAACTGGAGACGGCAGGCAGAGGCCGAAGCTGGAACTGTGGCAGACTGACAGAGGCTGGATGGAGGCGGTGGCTGCAGCGGAAAAAGGTCAAGCATGAAAGGTCACCAAAACAAAATTGGTAGGGAGCACCCCGGAACCAAAGCAGACAAGTTATGAGACTTAACATTGGGTACCTTGAAGGATAATGACACTATCAAACTGGAGACGGCAGGCAGAGGCCGAAGCTGGAACTGTGGCAGACTGACAGAGGCTGGATGGAAGCGGTGGCTGCAGCGAGAAAAGGTCATGCATGAAAGGTCACCAAAACAAAATTGGTAGGGAGCACCCCAGAACCAAAGCAGACAAGTTATGAGACTTAACATTGGGTACCTTGAAGGACAATGACACTATCAAACTGGAGACGGCAGGCAGAGGCCGAAGCTGGAACTGTGGCAGACTGACAGAGGCTGGATGGAGGCGGTGGCTGCAGCGGAAAAAGGTCAAGCATGAAAGGTCACCAAAACAAAATTGGTAGGGAGCACCCCAGAACCAAAGCAGACAAGTTATGAGACTTAACATTGGGTACCTTGAAGGATAATGACACTATCAAACTGGAGACGGCAGGCAGAGGCCGAAGCTGGAACTGTGGCAGACTGACAGAGGCTGGATGGAAGCGGTGGCTGCAGCGAAAAAAGGTCATGCATGAAAGGTCACCAAAACAAAATTGGTAGGGAGCACCCCAGAACCAAAGCAGACAAGTTATGAGACTTAACATTGGGTACCTTGAAGGACAATGACACTATCAAACTGGAGACGGCAGGCAGAGGCCGAAGCTGGAACTGTGGCAGACTGACAGAGGCTGGATGGAGGCGGTGGCTGCAGCGGAAAAAGGTCAAGCATGAAAGGTCACCAAAACAAAATTGGTAGGGAGCACCCCAGAACCAAAGCAGACAAGTTATGAGACTTAACATTGGGTACCTTGAAGGACAATGACACTATCAAACTGGAGACGGCAGGCAGAGGCTGAAGCTGGAACTGTGGCAGACTGACAGAGGCTGGATGGAGGCGGTGGCTGCAGCGAAAAAAGGTCAAGCATGAAAGGTCACCAAAACAAAATTGGTAGGGAGCACCCCGGAACCAAAGCAGACAAGTTATGAGACTTAACATTGGGTACCTTGAAGGACAATGACACTATCAAACTGGAGACGGCAGGCAGAGGCCGAAGCTGGAACTGTGGCAGACTGACAGAGGCTGTGTGTATATATGTGTATATATATATACATACATATATATACACACACAGGCACTGCTTCCTGGACTAGCTCTTATCCCCTGCCTGTCTGCTCCGACTGTTTTTGTTTTATTAGCTCTGTCTGTCTGCTATGTTTTTAACTGTGTTTTAACTTGTTTTCATTTGTTGTAAGCAGTGGCGTGCCGTCCATTAGGCGAACTAGGCAAATGCTAGGGGCGCTTGAGCCGTTAGGGGCGCCAGAGAGGGTAAAAAAAAAAAAAAAAAAAAAAATTACAAATACGTTTGTATGATAATTAGGCCTACTATTATTTTACAATAGTAGACAAAAAATAAGCAGCACAACGTCTTAAGTCTTTAAATAATAGTGAAATCATTTTCTAATTCTGCCTTTCTGGCTGCCTGGGCTGCAGCACTTTCACCATGGTCCCTAATCCATACCACCCCACCCCCTGCGCGGCCGCGCCCCCTTCTACCTGCTCAGAGCTTTTTCCCAGAGTGGGGGAAGGGAGCTGGAAGGTGGGTGCTGAGGGTGCTGCAGCACCCCCTGGTGGCAAGAAATGGGATTTTCGAAATTGTTGGATTTGGCTGTCTTGTGTTTATACCACCAACAAGATGCATTAAAAAACAGTTGGGCTTCCCAGCTCTAATCTTATTTCATACGCTCTCTCTTCAAAAGTGTTTGATTTTCATCATAATCTGGTTTTCCATAATAATAATAATAAGTTCAGTGTTTATGCCTGTGTTGCTGTCTGTTGTAGTGTAAAACGACTAAAGGGAGAGCAGGTGCTTACATAAAAGTGAGTGAGAAAAGGAGAAGATACTGAATAATGACATCACAACAGTATAATCCTAATGTTAATTTAAAATTTAATATTCTTCTAAATATGAATGAAAGTCCAAAAAACGTCACCTCACAGCACTGAGAGTTCCTTCCTTACAGCACCCCCTACCTAACAGTACTTCCAGCGCCACTGGGGAAGGGCCATTCTGAGCCTGCACTGCAGTGGTGGATTAGCTGCGATATAATTTTTATTATATTTTCTTTGGGGGGGGGGGGGGGGGGGGGGGGCACCAGCAAAAATCTTGCCTAGGGCACCAACTTGGTCAGGCGCGCCACTGGTTGTAAGTAACTTTGTATTTATTTTATCCCCTACCCCCATCCCTCAAAAGGCTGTGCCTTCTGCCACGTCGCTGTTGTAAATAAGAATTTGTTCTTACTTCTTAATGACTTACCTGGTTAAAGGTTAAATAAAATAAAAAATAAAATAGCAACATGCACAATTAAGATAACAGCTCGAGGCCATTTCAGGAAATTATCTTACCAAGGATGATCACAGGAGTTACCTAGCTGGGAAGGAATCAAAGGGATGATTATTCATGATGAGCATCACACTACCAGTCCAGTATTATTAGATTTCCCTAAAGTAAAGTACAATTAAATGAAAACGCATGTTTGAAACCCTATAATAATTAGAGATTCACTTCAGTTATGTTTATAACCCCTATCACACAAGCATGTCTCAAAAGGCTCAACTGTTGCGTCACTGATACTACAACATGCAGGGCTCTTGTGCCTCACGTGCGCCATGCTGTGTCAATCTCTCCCCCCTCATCAGGCACGCACACACGCACACACACACACACACAGAGAAAGATGGAACTACAAAAACACAACGCTTTTAATTCATGTTGAGTGCTTTCCACGTGTTCAGAATCATTTTATTTTGAAAATCCGACTGGAAGGCGTATTGTTTTTATCGCTAGTCTAACATGACTGTTTGAAGCCAGTCAACCATCAACCACCAGTCAAAGCCGATGGCTTTGGATTTGGAGATCAAGCTAGCATCAGTGCTGCTGATGGCAGCTGCCTGCGACAGTGTTTTGGTATCAACCTTGTTAATCTCGCTATATTCTTCATCACAGCGGGGCATTACCCACTGTGTGGTTCATTACCCATTTTACTGACGTCCTCACTAATCACACGGCTAGCTGTTTACATGGCTAGCTAGTTATTAGCATAGCTCGCTGTTAGCGATCATGGGTGTTCTCTCTCTCCCTCTAAGATGTAGCTTGCTCGTAACATTACTTATTTGCGGGAGTGTGCATGGGATAAAGTCTCCCGCTAGTGTTGATGCCCAGTGTGATGGCACATGGCAGAGAAACGTGTAGCTGCGTCGCGTGTAACGTTAGCAGGCATTGATTTTGAAAGCAGAAAAACACAAGTAGCCTAAATATTCACAACGATAACGTTAGCTTAGCAGCTGATTGAAGCTTGACTTGCTTGAACGTGGCCTAGCGAACTCAACATTAAACAAAAGCAAGTTAGCTCATGTTAGGCCCTGTGTCCACCTAGCTTCTTTTTCCTACGTTAAAAGCTGGGAGTGCACTGGGGAACGCTGATCCCAGCGCACAATATACAAGGAAGCAGTCTGCAAGTAACGTTAGTTCAGCTTGATAGCTGACAGCTAGCAAGCTAACAACACAGGTAGGCTACGCTATTAAAAGCAGTAAGCACAACACTCACGCTGCATGGGGGCTGACTTTACCGCTTAACGCTGCAACACTACGCTCTCCCCCCATTGGAAACAATTGAAAATAGACGCTGGAGCTGATGAAAAGAAGCTAGGTGGACACAGGGCCTTAGCCTGTAAGCCAGATGCTGTCTTAGTAATAGCCTCATATAGCATAAGATAATGCAGCCGCTAACGTGCGAATTAACACAGCAGGTTGAAATCGTGTACAAAAACAACACATGTTTTTGATTAATATGCTTTATCTATTCCTTATTTAAACAGAACTGAACAAAAGAGAACACTAGGCTAATTCCTTACCTCTACTGCTGTAGCCTTGTCTTCCAAGCGGGAGCAGAGAATACTTCTTTCCAAATCCGCGGGATTTGACAAAATGGAATCTCCCTACATGCAACGCGGCGTACAACCAATCACTGCTGTAGCGTCGTGCATGACGTCATGACGTCATGGCCATGGTGACGACGTGATTGTTAACACAAGATAAGTAACTTCTCAGCTGTGTCTGGTCTGGTGTTGTATATATAGCGACTAGCTTGCCAACGCTAACATTCTGAGATCACTATCAATGTCATTTACTGTGACATAAGCTAAAATTGTATATTTATGTTGTGATGTTTACAGAAGCTAGCTAGATGAAGTCACTTTGGCAAGATGTTACTCAAGTGGGGACCCCCAGGGGTCCTTGAGGGGGTTCCAAGGGGTCCGCAGCAAGTATTAATTTTTTTTTCAGTAATTCCATCCATATAACACAATGACAGAATGTATGGCTATTTTGGTCATGGGTTTCATACAGTTTCTCTAATAAAACATATAATCCCAGGGGCCCCGGGGACAAAATCTTATCAAATGGGGGACTGTGGTCTAATTTATGTCCGGGTGCTTGACATGACGGTTTGAGAACCAAGTAAGTCATTAAGTTGTAAGTCATCTGCTCATGCTGGTTGTATCATGAAATGGTAGTAGTGTAACTAGCCTGTCTGTTTGTCTGTCTGTCTCACTGTCTGTTTCGTGAGGCGGACATTTTCACAGTGTATGGCAAAGCTGTCCCTGGGGTTTCAGTGGTCCTCCAGTGTGATGGCACCAGGCTCTGGCAAACTGCACTACGTTCTCATCGCCTCCATCGTCAGGGCGCTGCCGATGGACATCATCTGCATTTGGTGGTGCTCTGCATTACCAGGTGAGTTACACACACAGATCCTAACAAGCCTGGATGTAGTGTTTTGTGGGTTGTTGTTTTGGGCTATGGAGCCTGGAGCCTAAGGCGAAGCAACTGAAAGGTCACGTTGAATACTACTGGCACAGTCACCTCCCTTCCTAAATTTAGACAGAGGTATATTTACATCTGTCATTGTAGAAAAGTTACCCAAGGACTCAATCTCCCACAATCCTCCACACCTCCTACTGAACGGTACCCTGCCTTCACCTCACTCACCTCAATAGACCCTTTTCACGGGGGGCATTTTGTGTCGAAAAGGCAGAATAAACACAGGTGCAAGTGTCACGGGTGTGTGCGTGACTGTGAATAAGAGCGGATTCTACTGGGGAGTGGTGCTGGCCCAAACAGCATACACAGACAAGAATGGAACATTGGAACAAATGGGTTTTATTACTAAAATATAAAAAGAGAAAAATGTGCCTATTTAAAAGAGTCCAGTCTCCGTGGGACAACGTCCAGCCTCTGTTAATCCCGAGCAACTGTGTTGTCTCCCTCTCGTCCGGTTCCCCGTCCTCTCCTGACGTCTCCAGCTGACGATGAGGGTATAAAGCAGAGCAGGGCTTAATGCTTAATTCCCCAGATAAATGACAGTTCAGAAATGGTAGGATAACTCACTAGGACTGGTATTTTGGATGAGCCAAGTTAAATAGTGGATAAATGCACTGCAACCCAATTCACTGCAAAACAAATGCAATACGTCTATTGCATGTAAATCACTCGAACGTAATGTGCACGACACGCCTTAAGGGCTCCTCCTCGTTCCGTGTCGTAGTAAGCTATAGTAGTTCCACTGAGCGTTCTTGTTACTGTCAATGCCTGGGGTTAGGCTTGCGGGCAGACCCGCGTCGTCTGTGCACGGAGCTGGTCACAATCAAAGATAAAACAATAAAAATGGAGCGGGACTTAACTGAAGGAGGGGGGAAGCGCACCTCCACCCCTCCGCTTTCCCACGGCGTGTCTCCCGCTGTCACTCCTGTTCTCTCTCCCTCGCAGCTCGTGCGAGATAGGGTCGCAGCGTTCCTCCGGCTACTCCCACACTTCCAGGCTCAGGTCGGCTCGCGCTCAGGTCTCAGGTCGGCTCTGGCTCTCCCGCTGCCACAAGCTCTGGCTCCTCGTGTCTGTTCTCGCGTCCGTCCCAGGCACAGCTGACACACTGATTCTGCCGCACACTGACTCTGCCGCACACTGACTCTCTGTCTCTTGGTTCGTCTGGAGGAGGAATGGCAGCTGAAACACAAAGAGACTGAGGAGCCCTCACCCCACCTGCGGCTCACAGTTCATGGTGGAGCGACTTCCGGGGCCTTCACCCCCTCTCCCTCTCACCCGTGCATCAGCCACGGTGCGACCTCAGGTACGCGAGGGAGAGGAGGTAGCTTGGCCATCCCAGCCGAAGCCGCTCCCACCAATCTTACCTAAACCGCAGGCAGGGCTGAACACTGCTCCCCAGCTCCGCCATTCCTCCTCTCGACTCTGGCACGTCAGTCCTCCATGTCCAGCACGGCTCTCTCTCCGACTCTGTGTGTCGCACACCAGCTCTGCATCTCCTAATCAACAATCGGGGGTAATTGAGGGAACCACCCACAGAGCCCCGTCCGCTAATCACAGCCATTTTGCCCAGAATAATTTAGAAAGTCCCGCGAAATAGAGAAACTCCCCCTACAAACAGTGCCACCCCCAGGTTAACCATGGCACCCACCTTTCTGCCACACACCCATACATCACCCTGTGACACAAGCAAAACACTAATGAGGGTTTCCAAATTCCAATCATGGAAGTTGGAAACCCTCATTAGTGTTTTGCTTGCACCTGTGTTTACATTGCCTTTTCGACGCAAAATGGCACCCGTGAGGAGGGTCTATTACACAATTGCACACAATCCCGACTGATCACCTCCAAGGCATGCATGTGCAACTCTTGTGGTGTAATAGTAACACGTCCATCCTGGTGGAAGATTCAGGTTCAATTCCTGGTGCGAGTGTGTGACTTGTTGGTCAAATCAGTCTTTCATTCAAAGGACTTTTTATTGTGAGTTGGACACACACAGCCCTCATCCATCCACTCCACATCCTTATGGGGTCATCCCTATGTTCCTGGGGTCCTATGTTCCCCGGGTCCTATGTTCCCCGTTTTTGTGGGACCGGGGAACATAGAACCCTTTCTATGTTCCCTGGGAGAGGTTAGGTTTTGGGTTAGGGTCTGGGGGAGGTTAGGTTTAGGGTTAGTGAAAAACGGGGAATATAGAACCCGGGGAACATAGAACCCGGGGAACATATACATGATCCCATCCTTATCCTTAAGCACTTAGAAATGATCAGAAAGTATGGTTGACTTTGCACATGTGTGGAATGCTTCCCTACTAACAGGTGTAGTGTTGGCGAACGCAGCCCCAGGCCTGACTCCTCTCACCAATCACCTAGGCTCTGAGTATATACGACATCCATGAGCATTGTTTTCCCTCTCACTGCTGCTATTTGCCCTGTTCAGGCTGACAAATTGGGTCCTAGAGTGCTACATTGTTTTGTTCAGATGGCTAACCCCCTGTGGGTGCTCCTGTCTGTTTTGCTGTTGTATGACTGTTTGTTCTCCCTCTTGCTCCTCATGTGCCCTGATTGGAGGTATGTAGGCAGATACTTTGGGAAAGAAGCTATATTGTGGTCTTCAAATGTTTAACTTTTAGCTTCCTTGCTGGTGACCCCTGTCCATATCGTCATAGGCTACTCGTAGACTCATTACTAACAGTGGTGAGTAGGCCTTGAGTAAACACTTTGAAATAGACAGTATTTTGTATTCAGGTGGATGACTATAATGACAATAATGTCTCTTTTGTAGGTCTCCACCTACTGCTATAACTTGTCTAATTATTTGGTTTAATCTTGTTTGTCGTTCTTTTTCTGTCTTTGATTTAGTGGAGCTGAGTGCCAGTCATCTGCGAGGCAGGGAAGGCGGGGATGCTAGTAATTCCGGGTGAGGACCCTTCACTGTGGTTAAAGACACCGGGACACATGATTGGTTCACCTGTTTGCAGTATGAGTGTGTTTAGGTTGCTGTAACTTAATGTATGGTGAGTATTGATTGCACCCCTGGACACACCCTATAGTCTGGCCTCAGCCTACTCCAGTTTTCTATTCTTTGCATTACCAGTAGCCCAATGAAATTGTAAAACAATACATTATTAAAATAGTTTTGTAATAAAATTATGCTGTTATTACTTAAATCACATATTGTGTTTATTTACTGACTGTTACTTTTAGTTTTTCAGCTACTTTCTTCAACATTCTTATTTGATGCATGGTTTTCAGGATTTTTAAACGGGAGGCTCCTCGCTACCTCTCTGACTACTTTTGTAAAGTCAGTGAGGTACATGGCTACTCCACAAGAGGAAGCACCTCCAACATTGTTCCCCCCAAATTTAAAACTTTAAAGGGTAAATGTACCTTTTCTTACTCAGCAGCTATTTTATGGATCAAACTCCCTTAGAGTATAAAGACCCTTAATTCCAGGTTCTCTTTTAAGCTTGCCTTGAAAAAATGGCTGGTTGGCTCCCAAATGGGTTCCTAACCTTTTATTTTTTTTCTTTTGTCTCCTGTATGGTCGCAGTTTTTAAACCCTAGGTAGGTCTTTGATTTATTATATGAGCTGGTCTCTATCTTTTTATTTATTGATTGATGCATTTTTTGTTTGTTATGTAAATAACCATTCAGTCAATGACTAATCAGTCATTGAATGTATGGTTGTGTGTAAAATGTTTTCATTGTTTGTGTTGTTGTTGCCCGCGCACACACGCGCTCTTACCTGTATACATATTCACTCCACTTGTCCCACACAAATGACCACATGGAAACAAGCCCTTGGGCTTTATTGTGTTTTATTCCTTTTGATCAATATTTTTTGTTGTATTGTCTTGTACAATTCTGCTATTATTGTATCAATAAAGTTATCAATCAATCAATCAATCAATCAAAATAAAATAATTTATTTTGAATCATGTCTCTGTCCCCTCAGTTGGTTTTCTATCTTGTTCATATATCAAGTTATTTCCCCCTCACTCCGCCACTATTTGGCGCAGTCGGCATGGATCACTGTTAAGGCAGAGACATGTAGTCATTTTTAGTTTGTATACCGGTTCATTCTATTACATGTAATTGTACTGTAATGGTTTGTGTGTGGCAAAACGGGAGTAGGTCCTGGACGGATCCCTCAACTGCCAACCAGTGCTCTCCTAATCTCTTCTGCTCTGTTTCCTCATGGAGGAGGACAAATCTGCTCGTATGGTGCCCATCTACAACATATTAAAAGGGCGGAGCGCTACTATGTTCAGAATACCTTTTTTATGATTATTAATATGACATAATAAAAAAAAATCTATTTTTTTTGTTTTTTTGGGTATATGTACGTGTAACCACTCTATTGAGTGTAGAATTTGACGAGAAATCCAACGAGACCACTCCCGCGTCGATCCGGGCACCGGAAGTGGTCGAAACGCGACTTCCGGTATGTGGGCGTGGTTTTGACTTCCGTTTTTTTGTGGGCGGAAAGAGGAGTGTGAGAGGAGTTCCCACAAGAAATTTCAGCCCCCTAGGACTTATAACCTAGGAGTTATAAGCAACCCTAATTTCAAGATTTTTAAACGATTGCGCCTCGATAGCTCCTCCCCCCTGGGGACCCCCGGTCCCATTTTCACAGGGTGTACTCTATAATAGGGGGGCTACAAGCTCCAACGAAATTGGAGCGCCAGGACCTCCAGGGGAGTTGATTGATTGCGAAGCTTTCAGACTGATGGAAGGTGTCAGGGTTGTACAGCCTGACAGCTTCCATCAGTCAGAAGCCCTCGCTATCAATCAACTCCCCTGGAGGTCCTGGCACTCCAATTTCGGTTGGAGCTTGTAGCCCCCCTATTATAGAGTACACCCTGTGAAAATGGGACCGGGGGTCCCCAGGGGGGGGGAGCTATCGAGGCGCAATCGTTAAAAAATCTTGAAATTAGGGTTGCTTATAACTCCTAGGTTATAAGTCCTAGGGGGCTGACATTTCTTGTGGGAACTCCTCTTGAATTATGGATTCAGCTGGCAAAAAACCGGAAGTTTTAGCCAGATGTTCAAATATTGAACTGCATTTCTACATCCAAGAGGGGTCGGAATTTGACGTACAGATACTGAACCTGATTTGCACATTACGCAGATGTCTAAAAAAATATCCTAGCCAGACGTTCAAATATTGAACTAAATTTCCACATCCAAAAGGGGTCATAGTCTGACGTCCAGATACTGAACCTGATTTGCACGTCGAGCAGATGTCTAAAAAAATATCCTAGCCAGACGTTCAAATATTGAACTAAATTTCCACATCCAAAAGGGGTCATAGTTTGACGTCCAGATACTGCACCTGATTTGCACGTCGAGCAGATGTCTAAAAAAATATCCTAGCCAGACGTTCAAATATTGAACTAAATTTCCACATCCAAAAGGGGTCATAGTTTGACGTCCAGATACTGCACCTGATTTGCACGTGGAGCAGAGGTCCAAAAAATTACGTTCAAACATTGAACTATATTTAGACATCCAAGAGGAGTCGTAGTTTGACGTCCAGAGACTGAACCTGTTTTGCACGTGGAGCAGAGGTCCAAAATATGACGTACAAATATTAGACTACTTATTTAGGTCCAAGAGGGGTCGTACTTCGACATCCAGATAGTGAACCTGATCTGCACGTCGAGCATACGTCCAAAGAAATGACGTTCAAATATTAGACTTCATTCCTACATCCAACAGGGGTCATACTTTGACGTCCAGATACTGAACCTGATTTGCACATCAGTCGGACGTCCAAAGAAATGACGTTCAAATATTAGACTACATTTCCACATCCAAAAGGGGTCGTACTTTGACGTACATAAACTGTACCTGATTTGCACGTCGAACAGACATACAAATAAGGTCCTGCACCGACCGACGCAATATAGACATGATATGCACGTCTGGTGGACGTCTCATGTTTGCTGGGAATCGTCATGTTTATTAGCAGAAATGAGTTTTGTTGTTTTGAAACAGCCTATGGTTATCCCAGTACATGGGTTGAGCAGGGTTTCAGGTCGGCATTTGGAAAACCCCGAGCTGATCTACTCAGCATTAGCCAGAAGAATACCAAGAAGTTTTCCTTTACTTGTATGACCACCTTTTCACCCAACTCCCATGCTATCAAATCCTCTTTTAGAAAACACTGGCACTTACAGTCAGACACAGAGTTATCCACGATTTTCAGAGATCCACCTCTGATTGCCTTTAAACGTGACCGTAATTTGAGAGACCATCTAGTACACGCACAATTTACTAGTAAGAACACAGTTGGTCTACCATACAGTCATTACTCAGCCCAATTCCAAATGGCAATTACCGCTGTGGCCATTGTGCCCAGTGCAACAGCACAGCTAAGAGCTCCCACTTCAGTCACCCTCACACAGGAAAATTATTTCCCATTAAAAGTGTCATCACCTGTGCATCTACCTATGTTGTTTACATGCTCCGTTACCCTTGTGGTCTTGCTTATGTAGGCAAGACGACGAGACAATTAAAGCGGAGAATTAGTGAACACAAGAGCACGATACGCAGTAATGACAGAAATTATCCTGTTTCGGTCCATTTTAATGATATGAGACATGACATATCTACACTTCGTTTCTATGGTCTAGAAAAACTAAGGGTGCCACCTAGAGGTGGTGACATGGATCTGCTTTTGAAAAGAAGAGAAGTCTATTGGATCTTCACTTTGCAGACTTTAGCTCCTAACTAAGGGTCTTAATGATGATATGTTACTTAATGTGATGTTGTAATCTGTGGATTGACTTTACAACTTTCCTTGAGTGATATGTACTCTTATTGTGAATTATTGTTGTTGTTGGATATATAGGCTATAATGTTATATCCAATTTGGAATTTTATCCATGTGATATGTATTGATGAATTTTTTCTACATGTATACTCTAAAAATGTTATCTTATTTACTGTTAATTATTGTTGTTGGCTGTATGTAGGCTATAATGTTATCATCTAGCCACACCCACTGTTCCCTAATCAAGCTCACCTGAACAATTTTCAGGGTGTGGCCAGCCTGTATATATACCTCACTGACATGAGTCAGTCTTTTAAAACCTGATGAAGGTCTAGTACCGAAACGTTGTTTCCCTATTTATCTTCTAATAAAGAGTTTACCAGTAAGGTCAGTGTCATGCGGGATTTTCTCTACTTTTAGTTCATTTTCCATCCTACGCACCTGATTTAAAGTTTTTTTTAGGTGTGCAACAGCTCTTTCACAGACTAATCTGTAAATATGAAACACCTTCCACCATTCTACAAATACAAAAAAGTTTTGTAAACTCACAAAAATATTTTGCGGATATAAAAGATTTACAAATACACAAACAAATTCCACACAAAAAAGTCTCTGAAGACATTAAATTAATTTACAAATACATGAAAAATTAAAAGCATTTGTTAATAGCTTCCTAACATTTACAACCTTCAAACAGTTGTAATGAAAAAGGCATTTGTGGAGCTCAATTCTATGTTTGTTTGTGGAACTGGATCTCACGCACAAACAGTTTTGAGACATTCTTTCCACCAGTCTATGCCAAAATCGAGTTGTATCACTCAGCTGTTCTTGGGTAGCACGTCATTTCCACTTTCAAAATAAAACCAGAAGTCTTCCTAATCTTTGAGCTTCTGTAGCATATAATGCCTCGTAGCCTTCACTTATGCCTGGGACACACCAGGAACGTCTCTGTCGCAGAGCGTCACATAAGCGTCGAGCAGGAGCCTGGCCATTCACACCAGAAGTGCTGTTTTGCTCCACGCTGGTTACAACGTCCTCGCTGCAGGACGTGAGACGGACGAGATGCAACTGGTGTGTGATTGGTATCCCCTATTAACAAGGTATGAGGGGTGGAAAGTGTCACTGATGAACTCACTGAGCAGCCACTCATGTCGATCGTCGTGACATGTCTTGTCGATCGTCGCCTATGCAGTATAGACCCAAAGTCACGCCCACTTCCAGTTTAGGCAAACTCACCAGAGCATTCATCCACCATTCTTCTTTCCATCTACATTTTGTAAAAAGCTTATAAAAATAATTTTACTTGGTCAAACCAAGTGATTCAGGTTACAACCACGAAAGACCATTTCACCCGCCAAACTGTTGGATGAATGGCTCTGGTGCATATGCCTAAACCGGAAGTTGGCGTGACTTTGGCATCTCACCCTGCCTCTCCCCTGCCTGTCTTGTGTGTATCCCAGCTGATTGTTGAAACGATAACTAAACATAAACAATAGTCCCGTGATTCCCAATCTTTTCCATATCAAGAACCCTAATCCACATTAGTGCCAGACCCCACTTTCATAAGATTTTGTCTCATTGTACCCAAATCTGAGAATATTTTTATTTTCCAATCTAGATAATCATTTTGTGTAGAATTCCATGAGTGTCATTCTTGTACATTCTTTAATTATTTTAGTTTATTGTAGCCTACATGAAATAATCATAGTGTTTAACATTAACAATTATAGCCGTCCTTAATTTAAATTATTATTATCATTGTTGTTGTTGTTGTTGTTTTTGTTTAAAAGAATGTAGGCTACAATACAAATATTTTGAGAACATTGCCAGCCAGGCAGACTCTGAAGACTGAAGGTAAATGTAGCTGCAAGCTATAATGGAACATTTACAAGTTCTGTCTTATTTCATTTTCAAATCCATAACACAGGGATCTTGTATGTTTAAAATGCAAGAATCAGTGTTCTAGATGAAGCATTTAAACTGATCGAGCTAGCATAGATGTCTGTTCATGTTGTGACTGGCAATAAATAGGTAAATAATGTCAAGTTGATGCTTGAAACTTCGATGGAAAGTTTGTCAACCTTGTCATGCCTTACAGCAGTGCGAGCTACTTTTAAAATGACCAACTCAACATTATCTACCCCCCCCCACCCGTCTGAAAATACATAAATAAATAAAAACTAACATATACTGCACAGACCCACCACAGGAGGACAATACATTTCATGCTGTTTTAAGGTTGTTAGGGTTCCTACCTTATTATTATTATGCAGTGATAGTTGGAAGTCAGTAAGGAAATGTGTCATCCACTGTAAGACTTACAGTAATGTTCAACGCAGGGGCATCAAACATACGGCTCGGGGGCCAGAACCGGCCGGTCAGAGGGTCCAACCCACTGGATGACTTTGCAAAGTGTGACAATTGCACTGAGAATGCCTTCAATCCAATTTGATGCACTTGTGAAGGCTAAGAGGTGCCAGGTTTCAGGAGCAATTTCAATATTATTCATGTTTTCTGTATGCATCACTAAGTGGTCAACCTTTTTCAGTACCTTTCAATATAGAGAACTGCACAGTTGGCATCATCAATTGTAATGCAGAGTTAGTAGCTGAGTTAACCCATATGTGAAAACGTGTTCTTAAGCTATTCGGTGGCCCCACGTGTTGTTTTGTTGTTATGTGTCCTAAAGGCAACATTTCACCGTCCGGTGATAACGTGTTCGTGAAAAGTGTGTGTGTGTGTGTTGTGGCTCTCGTTATCTTGTGCAGCCCGCAACACGCTGCTCGCATTCCTGTGCTTTTTCAGAGGTGTTGAAATAAGTTTGTTGTGATGCTGTCTTTAGTAGCCACTAGCCACAGCCTTCAGAGAGACTTTACAGCGGGGAGAAGGGATGGTGCCGCGTCTATGTGCCGACAGGTCGCAATGCCGATAGCCCACAAGCAGAACCAGCTGAGCGAGGCGGCGTGCATTGTGTCGGTGGAGCTAACCTCTCCCAGCCCCCACGCCAAACCTAACCTCCCCCCATGCCTAAACCTAACCTCCCCCAGACCCTAACCCAAAACCTAACCTCTCCCACCCCCACGCCCAGTGTGCGAACTATACAGTGGCTTTCGGGGGAGCCGACTTTTGAGGGGCTCAAATTCATAAAAGGGCACTACGGAAATTTGAGGCAATTTGAAGGCCAATTTAGGGGTATAACTCATTTTAAATCAGCACGCTCAAAGACACGGATACAGCTCTTGTCCGTTCCACTTTTCTCTCCAAGAGAGAAAAGCGCGCTGCGCACACAGAGAGGGAGGGACGGAGGGTGAGGGAGCACAAGGCGAAACGGGCGCACTGCTCTCCATATACACACTGCATCCACAAGAACATGATATCTCTGCCCAACACTTTTATCCACTCCATAACGCACATGTTCCACTCACTGTGAAGTTCCTGACGCATTCCATCTCACAAACAGTCCTCCATATGCGGGAGGACTCGGAGGTAGGCTATTCCAGCTTCACCTCGTCGTCACTTTTTCCACATCTGCGTTTGAAGTAGAAGCGACTTGTTGCTGTTCAACTGACGGCTGCTTCCATTTCTTCGTGAATGTAAAGTTTGTCAAACTGCCTTGTTTTCTTTTTGACATCTTGCTGTTAAATCTGACCTGCCCGCGTGAGTGACGTTTGATTTGCACCTGCGCCGCCATGCTTCGATGTGGTGATGATAAGAATAACATGCATGTCGGTATAGGGGCTTACAGTGAATTTGACAGTGATTGAGCACACTCTGAATCATACGATTAAAATAGCGTAATTTTACGCATTATTCACTATGAAGGTACAGAAAAAGAAATAGAAAATACATGGGGTAATATATATTAGTCAATAATTTAGAGACCCCCCCAAATTTCACAAGTCAGCCTTTCAGGGGGTCTACTACTTCTTTAAGGGGAGCCAAAGCCCCCCCAGCTCCCCCGTAGTTCGCACCCTGCCCACGCCTAAACCTAAGGTCGGCATTGCGGGTGGTCGGCATAGCGGGTGGACCCCGAAGGGATGAGGAAGCTCACACGCTCGCCATGATGATGCCTGTCTGTGTGGCTGCGCTGCAGGCGTTCTCATACACTAGCGTTAAACGTTAAATGCAATGAAAAAGGGAGGGGGGGGGGGGGGTCCGCAGACCACGGACATTCCGAACCGCGTTCTGAACCATGGGGGCTGATCCGTACGGGTCACAGATTATCCGTGATCCGTGCCAGACCTACTAAATATACTGTAATCAATCAAACAGACATTTCCATCATAACAGAGGTTAGAGAGACAAATCTCATGGCCCTAATGTGGACTAAATAATATAGTATATAAGGAGACATTGAGAATTTCCGGGTTAGACCATACTGACTGGCCAATATCCAGTTTGAATTAAATGCTGATATTGGAGGACTCATTGGTCGAAGCATAGTTTTGTGTAGTTTGTGGTTTTGCCCAGCAGGTGTCAGTCTTGTTCAGCTGGTGATCACCTGCTGCAGCCTGTCCACTGACTTTAGATGTAGTTTTTTGTAAAGTTATTAAAATGGCCAATAATTTGGAAATGTCCTGCCATGCCATCTGTTATTTTTGTGGCATTAGTTATCTCATTTTTGGATTGAACCCCTTTAATTTGTAGAATAGTGATTCCTTTATCCTTTTTGTTTGTGTTGTTTTTTGTTCTTTTGCAGTATAGAGTACCACAGGGATAACATACTTTTGTAGGCTTACCCAGAAGTGATCATAAACAAATCTGTATTGTTTTTAGCCGTTTTCTGTTGGGGAAATAACACAAGATGTAGGAAACCTCTTGACTGAGCTGACAACTGAGGCGTTTGGTTTATAATATATGACACAACGGGTAGGTTCAGCCAAGCGATCTGATTGGTCAAGACGGGGTTTAGCCATGTTAATCACTCACTTGAAATCCAGGGATGAAATGTGTGATCTTTCTCATTATTTTTTGATTTTTTGATTCTTATACATGTGTACACTATTTGACGAAACATGTTTTGGTAATTGGATAAGTCATTAAACCCTAGAGGGGCTGTTTACTGTGATTATAGGTACTTTGCAGCACCCAGAATTCCAGTAAAAATGGCTTCTTGAGTTGAAGTAGGCCTACTATAGAGTACCAGGGATGACGTATTTTTGTAGGCTTTATCCAGAAATTGCGGCCATTTGGTTCTTCAGTGGAAAAGTCTATGGGGTTTTAGAATGGGGATTTCACTTAAATGCATAAAATAAGGTCTGTGGTGAACACAAGTTTATGGGAACACGAATTTGGGTTCAGCATGATGCTCTTAACAAACGTGAATAACTTTTATGCCTTTTGAAGCGTTTTCTAAGAATTGTGTTTAAAAAAAAATCATTAAAACATTGTTTTTGTTTAAAAAAAACGCATTTACGTTCCAAAAGTCATAAAAGTTATTCACGTTTGTGAAGATTATCATGCTGAACCCAAATTCGTGTTCCCATAAACTTGTGTTAACCACAGACCTTATTTTATGCATTGAAGTGAAATCCCCATGTTAAATCCCAGACTTTTCCTCTCACGAACCCGGAAGTATACTTCCAGACTCATTCCTGCGGTTCTCTATTCCAAAATACGTGTTATACTTTGATTGATCCCTCTTGGCTGTCAGATGGGTGTGGTTTGCCACCTGGGAAAGTATTTGATAGTAAAAAAGAAAATCTGTTTTGACGGTTTACATAATGCAATCTGAAGAGTCATTCAAACAAATGTACCCTCAAAAGTGTTTGCCATTTTAATTCGACCTACCTAGTTTAAACAGCTTTTCTGTGTCTCAAAAGAACAAACGCCCGACTGCTACTGTTTTTATTTGAGCTCTTCACTGTCTCAGTGGTCACAGGATATGAAATTATTCAAATGAAGCATTGCTGCTGGTGGGATTGTGGAGGAGAAAAGTTGTTACTTGGCTAAATCTTTGTGGACACTTTTGGATTTATCGGTGTGAAGTTCACTTCAGTGAACTTCAAGTGAAGTCAGGTGAGAATGTAAGACCTGTAGGCTATGTACTCTATCATGCTATTATGCCTTTTTGTAACTTAATGTGAATGACAACTGAAATGTATATAGCAGTTTATTGAAGCGATAATAAAGTGATTTAATATATATCGTGTGTGTGTGTGTGTGTGTGTGTGTGTGTGTGTGTGTGTGCGCGCGCGCGCGCGCGCGTGCGTGCGTGCGTGCGTGCGTGTGTGTGTGTGTGTACAAAAAAAAGGAAAGTTTTTTGATTTATACATGGAAATTAAGCTTTTGGCAGCTTTCATGACCCATTAGAATGTAAAATATATAAAAACAATTATGTTATGATTGTGTTTATGAATATGAACAATGTAAACCTTTACATTTTTTTTTTGCATTGCAATTAATTTATAGCTCAAATGTAATTAAATTAAAAGCTGAAACACTGGGAAAGGGGGGAATGTTTTCAAGCAAATGAATCAACAGGTAAACAAAGCCAGTAGACGTGCCACAGTGTTTCCATAGGGGGCGCTGTTCTGCAACTGAAGTGACTCATTTAAAATAAGAGCCACCCATGGGGAAACCAAACTGACAGCTACTCTTCTTGTAAAGTGAAATTAAAGCACAAGATGGATTACAGAGCTGTTGCAGCTCTGAGTCACTTAAAGGTTTTTGCTTACATAGATCAGAGGATGACATCACCACTGCTTTTGAAATATTTAATTTAATTTGGGTTATAGGAAATGGATATGTAGCATTTTAAGGTCAGCCTGGAGTGAGATTTCAGAAGACCGTTTAGATTTTAATGTTTACAAGATAGAAGAATATAGAGAAGAATAGGCTATTAATATTTTTTCTTTTCAACTTTTTAAACACACACACACACACACTGTATTTCTATGATATCCAGATGAGGAAAATCTTCCAAAAAGGAAATTTTACCACTGCACGTCTTTATTTTTTCCCCCTTTTGTTGTAACCTTTATAAAGGGGAGTCTCACTGAGAGCAATGCACCACTGATCAGTTCCACTGGAGCAGTTGGGGTTAAGGTGAGCCCTGCTCAAGGGCACCTCATGGTGGTAATGAGGAAGGGGCAAGCACTGCTTCTTTACATGTAATTCCCCCACCCAGATTTATCCTGCCAGTCAGGGGGATTGAACCAACCCACGACCTTCCGGTCACACAGCCACTTCTCTAACCTTTAGACCTTTAGGAATTGAGTTTAGAATTAGGATTAAAATTAGTGGGATTTTTGGCCAATCTAAAAGGGGTTTAAGATTAGGGACAGGTTTAAGGTGACCAATCCCAAGGAAATAAAAAAAAAAATTTTAGGGAATTTCACAGCGAGCTTTACTCGTCTATAAGTGTGATACCACTCGGTCTGATTTGAGTGACTTGTTTTTACTCTTTTGAGACACCCAAGCTTAGTGACGCTGCCAGAGAGGACCTAGACTCCGATTGCACAGTGGAAGAAATAACTTCTGCCATCAAATCATTCCCGTCAGCGTAAAGCAGCTGGTCCGGATGGATTCGGAGCCGAGTTTTACAAGAAATTCTGTGACATCCTTGCCCCACTTCTCCTCAGAATGACATGTAGGTCTAAGGAGGACAACATTTTGCCCAAGACACTATAAGCTAACATCTCACTCATCTTAAAAAAGGGGAAGGAGCAAGCAGACCCGGCCAGCTACAGACCTATTGCACTTCAGAACTTTGATAGAAAGGTAATCACTAAAAATCTGACTACCGGTTTGAATAAGCATTTCTCATCCATCATCCACCCCGACCAGCCAGGGTTCATTCCCAATGGGCTTTCTTTTTTCAATCTCAGGCGCCTTCTCAACTCCATGTATGCAGATCACAATAAGACCCGTGGAGCAGCAATCTTGTCACTTGACGCACAGAAGGCATTTGACCAAGATGAATGGCCTTACATGTTCAAGTCACTACAGAAATTCAGATTTGGCGATCCATTTATCTCCTGGGTAAAGCTCATATACAGTATGCTAGTCCAACATGTTCAGTTATAACTACCCTTAGCAAAAATAAGTTTATACAAGTGTACAATTAGTATACTTTAGTATACTTCTTTTAAACTTAAAATGAGAGAGAATACTTTCAGTTTACCTTTTATATCCTTATCAAATATATACTTATCAAAATTTTACTTAAGTATACTTACACTTGAGTATACTTATACTTAAGTGTACTTACACAGTATACAGTATACTTACACTTAAGTATACTTATACTTAAGTGTACTTACACAGTATACAGAAAAGTCTAAGTATATTTGGCTTGTAGTTGATTTGTTTTATTTGAAGTAGGCTACAGCAGTTCGGCATATAAAATGGAAAAATCAGGATATCACAATAAATCCCAGAGGCTTATTTCCATGTGGTCCCTTATAGTCGATAGATTATAGCCTATTAAATACTTTTTCAGACATATCTGCGCGCGCGCGTGCGTGCGTGCGTGCGTGCGTGTGTGTGTGTGTGTACAAAAAAAAGGAAAGTTTTTTGATTTATACATGGAAATTAAGCTTTTGGCAGCTTTCATGACCCATTAGAATGTAAAATATATAAAAACAATTATGTTATGATTGTGTTTATGAATATGAACAATGTAAACCTTTACATTTTTTTTTGCATTGCAATTAATTTATAGCTCAAATGTAATTAAATTAAAAGCTGAAACACTGGGAAAGGGGGGAATGTTTTCAAGCAAATGAATCAACAGGTAAACAAAGCCAGTAGACGTGCCACAGTGTTTCCATAGGGGGCGCTGTTCTGCAACTGAAGTGACTCATTTAAAATAAGAGCCACCCATGGGGAAACCAAACTGACAGCTACTCTTCTTGTAAAGTGAAATTAAAGCACAAGATGGATTACAGAGCTGTTGCAGCTCTGAGTCACTTAAAGGTTTTTGCTTACATAGATCAGAGGATGACATCACCACTGCTTTTGAAATATTTAATTTAATTTGGGTTATAGGAAATGGATATGTAGCATTTTAAGGTCAGCCTGGAGTGAGATTTCAGAAGACCGTTTAGATTTTAATGTTTACAAGATAGAAGAATATAGAGAAGAATAGGCTATTAATATTTTTTCTTTTCAACTTTTTAAACACACACACACACACACTGTATTTCTATGATATCCAGATGAGGAAAATCTTCCAAAAAGGAAATTTTACCACTGCACGTCTTTATTTTTTCCCCCTTTTGTTGTAACCTTTATAAAGGGGAGTCTCACTGAGAGCAATGCACCACTGATCAGTTCCACTGGAGCAGTTGGGGTTAAGGTGAGCCCTGCTCAAGGGCACCTCATGGTGGTAATGAGGAAGGGGCAAGCACTGCTTCTTTACATGTAATTCCCCCACCCAGATTTATCCTGCCAGTCAGGGGGATTGAACCAACCCACGACCTTCCGGTCACACAGCCACTTCTCTAACCTTTAGACCTTTAGGAATTGAGTTTAGAATTAGGATTAAAATTAGTGGGATTTTTGGCCAATCTAAAAGGGGTTTAAGATTAGGGACAGGTTTAAGGTGACCAATCCCAAGGAAATAAAAAAAAAAAATTTAGGGAATTTTACAGCGAGCTTTACTCGTCTATAAGTGTGATACCACTCGGTCTGATTTGAGTGACTTGTTTTTACTCTTTTGAGACACCCAAGCTTAGTGACGCTGCCAGAGAGGACCTAGACTCCGATTGCACAGTGGAAGAAATAACTTCTGCCATCAAATCATTCCCGTCAGCGTAAAGCAGCTGGTCCGGACGGATTCGGAGCCGAGTTTTACAAGAAATTCTGTGACATCCTTGCCCCACTTCTCCTCAGAATGACATGTAGGTCTAAGGAGGACAACATTTTGCCCAAGACACTATAAGCTAACATCTCACTCATCTTAAAAAAGGGGAAGGAGCAAGCAGACCCGGCCAGCTACAGACCTATTGCACTTCAGAACTTTGATAGAAAGGTAATCACTAAAAATCTGACTACCGGTTTGAATAAGCATTTCTCATCCATCATCCACCCCGACCAGCCAGGGTTCATTCCCAATGGGCTTTCTTTTTTCAATCTCAGGCGCCTTCTCAACTCCATGTATGCAGATCACAATAAGACCCGTGGAGCAGCAATCTTGTCACTTGACGCACAGAAGGCATTTGACCAAGATGAATGGCCTTACATGTTCAAGTCACTACAGAAATTCAGATTTGGCGATCCATTTATCTCCTGGGTAAAGCTCATATACAGTATGCTAGTCCAACATGTTCAGTTATAACTACCCTTAGCAAAAATAAGTTTATACAAGTGTACAATTAGTATACTTTAGTATACTTCTTTTAAACTTAAAATGAGAGAGAATACTTTCAGTTTACCTTTTATATCCTTATCAAATATATACTTATCAAAATTTTACTTAAGTATACTTACACTTGAGTATACTTATACTTAAGTGTACTTACACAGTATACAGTATACTTACACTTAAGTATACTTATACTTAAGTGTACTTACACAGTATACAGAAAAGTCTAAGTATATTTGGCTTGTAGTTGATTTGTTTTATTTGAAGTAGGCTACAGCAGTTCGGCATATAAAATGGAAAAATCAGGATATCACAATAAATCCCAGAGGCTTATTTCCATGTGGTCCCTTATAGTCGATAGATTATAGCCTATTAAATACTTTTTCAGACATATCGGTTTCTTTGAGGTAGTATACACCATACACATTTGGCAGATTTTATTGACAATTCTTCCATGTGTGAGAGTAGCAGACTTGATGTATACTGGCTGCTAAGGCAGTACCAGAATCAGGGACGTGCAGAGAACATTAGAGGGGCAGGGGCTCAAATGCATAAAAGGGCACTACAGAAACTACGGAAGTTTGAGGCAATTTGAAGGCCAATTTAGGGGTTTAACTCATTTTAAATATTCCGATTTTAACCAGATTTAGAGGAATATCTCATTTTAGGATGAGACTTGTCATGGAAAAATAACTCCATAACTGAATAATATTAGTATATAAAAGTTGCATGCTGTTGCAATACTGTTGTGAAATCATTTAAGCATCAATATTTATTTGCTCCTTTTCTCCCTTTAGGTTGTTGTACTACAACAGATAGCAACACAGGCAGAAACATTGAACGATACTGAGTGAGGCTTGTAATATACCATGCATTTTAACCATCATTCTAAAAAGCAAGACAGAACATTTAGATAAGGTGTATTAGAATTTTTTTTATTTTTTGCTGATTCAACAACACAACATCCCTTTCCAATAGTGTAAAGTAAAAAATATTTTCAAGAGCAACAATTCTGCATTTGTTCCCTATATTTTGGTTATTTATTTATTGGGTGGTTTATTTATTTATTTATGTATTTATTTATTCATTCATTCATTCATTTAAGTCGAACAAGAGCCACAACAACTACCCAGGCCAGTAGCCATAAATGAGGCTCACTCAGTCTTCACTGGCTAGTGGCTACGGAATACATATCGATATCAGACAAAGCCGAATTACAGTTGCAGTTATTTAACTCCGTTTTTGCTACATAGACCAGCATAAGATGTGATTTGCATCCCCTCCAGACCAGAGGCCTGCCCTCAGTGCCCTGGCACATAGACCCAGACTTTAAAAGCATAAAAAAGCATTGAGGTGACTTCCATGTTTTGGGGGCTCTCTCCTAGCACATGAAGGCTGAGTTTGGTAATCAACATCCAGGTAGAGGTGATCTCGACATCTCGGTGCTGGCGGGGTGTAAAACGGCATTACAGGCTGCTGCATGCCTGTCTCAGACAGGCATGCAGCAGCCTCTGCACCGGCGAAATTTCAACATGAAACTGAAATGGGGGGGGGTGGCTCTCTGTATAATTCTTTGTTTTGACAAACATACATACCTGATTCACGTTGACTGACTGATATATCTGTCAGACTGTGTGCGCCTGTGCTGCTTCTGTCCATCTGCATGTGGTTGCTCTGGCTGAGTGGAGTGTGCACTGCTGGAGTGGGTGGGGACGGGCCACGTGCGTTTTTGGGTTGGTGCCTTCAGGGGCGGTTTAGAAAAACACTGCTCCATGCAGAGGCCTATTACAAATGGTGCATTCAAGGCCAAGAGAGCTTGGAAAAGGCATTTCTCTTTGAATGCTGCCTTCAGTGACGGCATGGAAAGGGCACTTTCCATACAAAGCACCATTAGAAATGCATTCATGGTCAGGAAAGGGCACTTTTTATTTTATTTTTTCATGTGTCTGAGCTGTTTGTTTTGTTCATGTGTTGTTGGAATGAAAAAGAAAAATGTATTATAATAAAATAAAAAATAAAAATAAAAAAGGCACTTTTTACAGACTGAAAAAAAGGCAGGGGCTCAAGTCCCCTTTCATGTCTATGTGTGCACGTGCCTGACCAGAATATATGGAGTGCTTGACTTCACTGATGACCACCACTGATGATGTCATAGATGTGATGATGTCATAGACATTGTGACATCATCAGTGATGATGTCATAGACATTCATTCATATTCATTCATTCATTGAATGAATGGTATCATCAGAGGGACAATTGAAACAGAGAAACAAACAGACAAACAGAGCCCATGCTCCCTTTTATAGGCACAATTAAAGCAATACAACTGTGCCTTTTGCTTCGCCGGAAATTATGGTGGTGTCCAGAGATGGTTTCCAGAAGTACACAACCTGCCTATGACTGTCCCCTGATCATAACCCACCGCCATGCAAATATTCAGTACAATGCCACCTGGGGTGTGGGTGTGAGGTGTTTTCCAGGACTTTCCAGGTGGTTCCAGGACTTGGTGATGGACCCATGACTTTCCCCAGATCCTAACACCCCGCCATGCAAGTTTCAGCCCAATCCGTCCTGGGGTGTGGGCGTAAGGTGTTTTCCAGGATTTTCCAGGTCTTTCCAGGTGGTCCCAGGACTTGATGACATGCCCATGACCTTCCCCAGATCACTACCCCGCTCCATGCAAAATTTCAGCCCAATCCGAACTGGGCTGTGGGCATGAGGTGTTTTCCAGGTCGTTTCCAGGATTTTACAGGACTTTCCAGGTGATTCCAGGACTTTCCAATCTGCTCATGACCTTCCCCAGATCATAACCCACCTCCATGCAAATTTTCAGCCCAATCCGACCTGTAGTGTTAGAATAGAGACAGATACACATCTAGTGGTATCGTCAACATTCTCTACTTTAGTCAGTTGAACAGATAAGACACAGGACATCGTGCTGAAAGGAAGGGGTCCTGAGATCGAATCTTGCATGGTCATACTTTTTCCTTACACTTAAAGTATACTACTAGTATACTTACTTAGTATACTACTAGTATACTGAATTGGACCAATTTAGTGTCAATAAGTATTAGGCAAGTATACTTGGAGTATACTACTAGTATATTGATATTAGTATACTTGGTGCATAAAGTATACTTGAGTAAATACAGTAAGTATACTTCCATAAAAGTACACTTGGAAATACACTTGGTCTTTACTTAAGTTTACTTAATAAAATAAACTTGAAGTATACTTCTTTTTGCTAAGGGTAATGGCGACAAGTCGATCAAGTTTCCACTACTTTGCTCGGTCCAGCAGGGCTGCCCTCTCTCACCGGCCCTCTTCGCCGTCACGCTTGAGGCCCTTGCCTTAAAAATACGTTCTCATTCAAGTATTGAAGGCCCGAAGATCGGAGGTATCGAGACACGCATTAGTCTATATGCTGATGATGTAATACTATATCTACATGACTCAGATAAATCAATTCCCCCTCTGCTAGAACTATATTCACCTCCTTCGGAAAGCTGTCCGGATATACAATCAACTGGACAAAGAGTGACTTTATGCCTCTCTCCAATGTTTTCACTCCTGGTTTCTTGGAACATCTCCCATTTAAACTGGCAAAAGATTGTCTCGCCTATCTTGGCCTCACAATACCCAGAGATCCTAAATTAATATTTAAGTTGAACTTTGGTGATTTTGTTTCAAGATTTACACAATGTATAGAAAGCTGGAAAATTCTCCCTTTGTCTATAGCCGTTTTCCCACATGCGTACCGGAAAATTACCTGTAAGTCAATATCGGACATTTCCCGGAATTTCCCTTCACACCTGAGCGCTCGCATGTGGGAATACCCACATGGAAAGAATCTATATGTACCCTATATGTTTTAATATAGGGCCACATATAGTTTTCCCATATATGGTGCATACATAAAATTGGCCGTTTTCCTATATTATATGTACATATATGTACCTATATGTATAGGTACATATATGTACCTATATGTACATATAATATAGGAAATCGGCCAATTTTATGTATGCACCATATATGGGAAACCTATATGTACATATATGTACCTATATGTAGGATTTTAAATAAAAAAAAATAGCAGCACACACGGGATTCGAACCCCGTTCTCCAAGGTTCAAGCCGTGTGCTCTAGTGCTGAGCTATACATTTTCTTATACTAACCAGAGAGCCGGGCACATTATATACTCTCTCGCACACAATGTAGACCACAATTGTCAGCGATCGGGAAGTTATTTTATGTGATGCGTACGATCGTAACAGACTAAAATGATGTTGTGTGTGTGTGTGCATCTATAGTCTGTAGGCTGTACGGCTTCAGAGGTTAACTTCATTTAACACCAGAGACTCAGGAGGTAGGCCTACACAGAGCCTCGTATAGTCTGTTACAATAACATAGTGTGCCCAGAGCACCTCGTTCCGCACTTGGTGCAGACCGGTGCAGACTTGCTTTGGTCTAGTCAGTCACAGCTAGTAAGTACTTGCGCATGCTCGTTGCTGCAGGAACTGAATTCATTATTTTATAGTATTGCGCTAAACTATTAACCATAGTTGTGTCCTGGAAGCTTTTTGCTGGCACCACATAGCCTATAGTCCCATATTTATGATATTTCATGTGACATAAAATGCGTTGAAATGTAGTTTTCGTGTAGATCAGATTTCAACTCTGTTACACAATAAAAGACAATAAAATGCCAATTCACACACTATCAATATTGTCTCTATTCCAAACTACAACAAATGTTTTAACAATATGATGAACCAAATTGTGTTTTTTTACACGTTTACGTTGTAACCGCATTTTAGCCGGTTGAAAAGAGGGTGAAATTAGGTCTTAGACGTTCAAACCCAATATCACCCAGATTTAAACTAAAAATCAACGTTGAAAAAACGTTTTGTGCTCGCTGGGTATATATGGATTATGACACAGTGTATACAAACAGATTTGTAAATGACTATATAGGAGGCATATACCTTGTATTGTGTACATATATGGCCTATATGTGGATATAAAGAAGTGAGACCTATATGACCTGTATTATGAACATATAGGGCCTTTATGTGTATATAAAGAAGCTATATAGGACATATATGCCCTGTATGTGCACATATAGTACCTATATGTGGATATAAAGAAGCTATAGGAGACCTATATGCCCGGTATATGCACTTATATGCACCTGAATCTGGCCTATATGCAACCTATATGCGGCATAAATGTGGCCTATATGCGCATATATGCACCTAAATCTGGCCTATATGCAACCTATATGCGGCATATATATGGCCTATATGCTCCTATATGCGCATATATGCACCTAAATCTGGCCTATATGCAACCTATATGCGGCATATATATGGCCTATATGCTCCTATATGCGCATATATGCACCTAAATCTGGCCTATATGCAACCTATATGCGGCATATATATGGCCTATATGCTCCTATATGCGCATATATGCACCTAAATCTGGCCTATATGCAACCTATATGCGGCATATATATGGCCTATATGCTCATATATGCTGCATATAGGTTGCATATAGGTTGCATATAGTTGCATATATGTTCATATAGATTCTTTCCATGTGGGTATAGTAGCGAAATTGGCTGTATGTTGGGGGGCGGGGGGAGGGGGGAGCTTATTTTGGGGGTCGGCAAAACTCAGATGGTGTAATAAGTTCGCTTGTCACACAATAAATCACACTCGTTTGACTTAAGAGCAGCGTCAAGCCAGCGTAATAAACACAGCCAATTTCCCCCCTCCCCTCTCTGCTCGAGAGAGGCCAGTCCTTCAGTCCTCCGCACTTCGCAGCAGCCACACAGGACAGACACAGCGAGAATGGCAGAGGCTTGCAAGCTGCCCAACGCTTGTATGTATGTAGAGAAAGCAAATGCACGAAGCGAAATGTGGAAGTAGTTTGCTTTGATGTGCGCAAAGGATTAGATGATGCACGCTGGAAGTGAACGTTAAGCAACGTGTGTACACCTCGTCCATGAGAGAAGGACCGGTGTCGCGGCAAATGACTGGACCCGTTTCACACTTGTGTTCCTTATCGCGCATACCGCTCTTCTGACTGGCTCGAAACTGGTGAAATGTCTGCGACGACGGGGTCGCGCTTATACCGGAAAACAACTTCCACACATGAAGGCATTAAACCGCGTTCCGGTCATTTAGCGGTAAAAGGCGCATGTGGGAAAACAGCTTATGATTGGCCGCATAAATTCCATTAAGATGATTTCACTCCCCAGGTTCCTCTATTTGTGTCAAAAATCTTCCCATTTCCCTCACTTCGACGTTTTTCAAAGAGCTGGACTCTATAATTATATCTTATATCTGGAATGATAAGAATCATAGAATTTCGAAAACCTATTTGCAAAAACCCAGGCTTGAAGGCGGACTGGCCTTACCAGTGTTCAGGCACTACTACTGGGCTGCTAACGTTAGAGCTTTAATGTTCTGGCGACAGGGGACTCCTGACAACTTGATTCCTGGGACCCCCCTTTGGCTATAAATGGAAGCCAGCTCAATCACAGACTCCTCCCTACCAGCAATGTTATTATCTAAGCTAAACGCCAGGGGCTCTCAAGAATGTAACCTTTGTGGTAAAAAACTCAGTCAAAATCCTGAACCAGATCAGAAGAGCTCAGAGTATACCGGATGTTTCCACTCATATACCAATGCAATTTGCTTTAATCACACCTTTTTGCCTGCGCGGTCAGATATAACCTATCGTGCCTGGAGTGAGAAAGGGCTGTGCTCAATCAGAGACTTATACATAGATGGCCATTTCGCCTCTTTTGATCTTCTTAGGAGGAAATTTGAGTTGCCCAACGCGCATTGGTTCAGATACCTGCAAGTCAAAGATTATGTACCGTCTAAGTTTCGAGAGTTTGAAGTTCTCCCAGATGAACACACTTTTTCTGAGGTCTTGTTGAGTCCCCCCCCACTCCAGGCACCTTATTTCCAGACTAGTATATTTGTACGATAACTATAGCAGGGCGCCCACTTTAGATTAGAGAGGCATGGCAGCATGAACTTGGTGTTGATCTGTCACAGACTATATGGGACAGGAGTTTGTCTATGGTTCAATTTTGCTCAGTTAACAGCAGACCAGCTGATCCAATTCAAAGTTACTCACCGTCTTCACTATTCCAAATCGAAATTGCACAAGATTTACCCATGTCAAGTCAAGTCAAGTTTATTTGTATAGCCCTAATTCACAAGCATGTCTCAGAGGGCTTCACAGAGAATATGTCTAGCTAATTATAGCTGACACAACAGTACAAAATAAAGATAACACATTGAACAATTGATAGAGAAATCAATTGATAGAGAAAAGGGAGAGCAGGGGGACTATGGGGGACTATATGAAGAGAACAGGGAAAGGAGGGCTAGCTGACACAACAGTAACAAATTACAGTAGTAATAATAACACATCGAACAATTATATGATAGAGAAATATAGATACACATTTTGCAAACGGACATATGTCGATTTATTAGCAACCAAACTATGCTTAATTTAATTGGCTGCAAGCCTTTAGTAGTGGATCCCTTTGCCAAATAAACACATGTTCACATATACAGTAGAGCTTATAGACCCATCTGTCTCACCACTATGCGATAGGTGCCAGGTGTTAGAGGGTACACTGTCACACGCTTTTTGGCTTTGCCCTTTAATATCCGGATTCTGGGCCAACGTTTTCGACTGGTATTCTAAGGCCTATAGAGTAACTCCGGGTGAGTAAAGCCGGAGGCAGAACTTGCCATTTTTGGCTGCTCGGAATCCTCCTTACTTCTCCCCATGGCTGTGCAGCAGTCCCTGACACAGGGGATGATTGTCACCAAAATAATTATGTTGAAAGACTGGAAGACCCCCTCTCCACCCTCCTTTCAGCTGTGGCTGACAGATAGGTCTCAGTAGTGCGTATGGAAAGACTCAGGTCTCTGAGGACTAACTCAATCAGCAAGTTCTCGACTACCTGGGACCCATTTCTGGACTACCTGGGGGAGGTCACAAATGAGTAACTTGCATATCCTCTCATGGACTCCCGGTGCGAAATTGTAGGATGTATCTCTTGTAAACAGATTTTTATTTTTTGTAGGCTTGTAGCACCATGTTGTAATGTTTTTGTTTGTTTGTTTGTTTGTTTGCTTTTTGTCTTTTTTCTTTTTTCTTTTTTTCCCCTTGCTTTTCCTTCTTTCTGTTTGAGCTTGTTTGTTTACTTGTCTTATCTTGTTTTTCATTTGTTTTTAATCATTTAAAATCAAACTTGTACAATTGACTGGACATGGGACTAAGTTCACGGGGTGGGAGAAAACGGTTTATTTTCAGATTAAGCACTCATACTGTCAATGTCGCCGTTACATTATATTCGTACATGCAGTTTATTTGAAGACTATTTGTTTGTTTGCTGTTGTTGTTCTGTTTTGTTTTTTGCTTGGGTGTGTACACCCAATTGCTAATGGCACTGAACTGATATCTGAAACGAAGCAATAAAAAAACTAGGGCTGTCAGCGTTAACGCGTTAATCGTCATGCGATTAAGGGCCGACCATAACGCGTTTTTTTTATCGCGTTAATCGCATGCCGCTATTTTGTCCCTTCGTCGCACCCGTACTTGTAGTCAAGCCGTTCGGTTTCCTGTCTCCTGCTTGTGCAGGCATGGAAGAGAACGACAGCAATTCGCTTCTAAATGGCTCATTTTACTTTAAAAAACTCCCCAAATGGCACAGTGGACAAGTCGAGAGCCGTAGCACCTTGTGTAAAACGGAATTAAAATATCACCGAAGTACATCGAGTTTGAGGTGAGCGATCACCTAAAATTAGCTAGCGGCCAGCTAGCAGCCATCTAGCTAGCGCGAGACTCATCACTCATTCTTCCTTCAGAGTCTTGGATGCGCGGGTCCTCTACCCACTGGGAGGTCGGCTCTAATGGCTTCACGCGATATACACGTTATCAATACACAGTTTCCAATACCGAGCCATTATTCACATGGAAGTGCCAAAGTTTTTAGCTCAGACACAGCCTTCTTCGGCTGTGTCATTTTGGGTTTTGGGTTTCACATTATCTCGTGTCCATTAAAATCAACACGTCAGATAGATTTGTTTTTGCCTTCCTTATCTAAGGAGCCTAGTCATGATGATTTGATTTGTATCAGAGATCACATCTGAGTAATCCAATCTCCTTTCCCAGAATGTCCCTCATATTTTAACTCCTTACCTAAAAATGCACCATTATCCTGCTGCAGTCCTAACTTTGATTCCCACCAGTCCAATGTTTGGACCCACCTGAATGATTGAATGTTGCATGATTATCATTATCTTAAAGCCACTTTGATCTAAAGTCTTTTGCTTTAACACTGGAACTTTGTTTCTCAGACAAATATAAATAGTGAAATCAGTGAAATTAATACTATGTTGGCCAATGAATTTCTTTCCAATGCCATTGCCTTTCCATCAGGCAAAGGGCAACTTTAAATAATCTAATAATAATAATAATAATAGTAATGGAAAAGTTTCACTCGCATAATAATAATAATCTTCAAAAAGTAAAAATTTTTGGTGACGGCGTAATTCCATTTGTGTTGTTTCATAGTTTTCACATCTTTACTGTTATTCTAAAAATGAGGAGGAAAATGGTAAAAATAAAGAAAAATAAAAAGTGTTGTGTCCAAACTTTTGACAGGTCGTGTTCTCTACTCATTTATATTTTGTGTGTGTGTGAATATTTTTGAAGTCTCTAGTGTGCCCCGAAAAACTTGATCTATATTTGACTTGAATTGGTCCAAAAATGACCCAAGCTTTTTACAGGAAGCCTGGAGGACGAGGCGTCCCTGGAGGAGCGTTTGAGGGAAGCAGAGTGACTCATGGCTTTCTGCTCGGCACTGTCACACCTTCAAACTCCTTCTGCCTCCATCCATCAGTCAGTCTTCTGAAAGCTCTCTCTCACTGCTGCTGGAACTGGTTCTATAGTTACAGTAAGACCCGCGAGTTTCCTATCAGTCGACTTCTCTCCCTCATGAATTCCATTCATGATGAGATTATCTGATCCAGTGCAGCGGTCGTAGATTACTCTTTAAGACACTAACTAGCACCACCTGGGTGCAATTGCGCCTGCACGCTGATTGGCCGGACTCGGCTATATAATCTCTCAGGTGTGGCACCCTTGCTCTTCTGATTTCCAGCGAGCAGATGTATGTTGTCGTGTGAGACTGAAGTAAACGTGTGTAGGACAGAGAAGGAAAAAGCATAGCCATAGCCTACTAACTTAGAGTGGGGAGCTGGTCATGAGCAGCCCCTCTCCGGGCGCATGCTTTTTAGTCCGTGTGCTGTCCTGTAGTCCATAGATGAACTCGCCCAAGTCGGGGGAGTATATGGACGTACAGTATGTGCGTATACAGACACATGCAAAGCAAACTCGCCTACTAGCTTCCTCAAGGGGAAGTAAACAGCGACACAATTAGTCACGCTAGACTGCGTTAGTTGTGACACTTCCTGGGGGAAGTTTCATAATAAAAGAAGGGAAATGTTAGGGTTGTGCTACAACCCAGGTTGTATGAGTGAGAACGAGAGCTCTGAACTTGGTTCGAAATGAAGTAAAACCTCCCTTTTTCCTCAGATTCTCCTGTAAACAGTGTTGACATGATACAAGGGGGAAGCAGTGTTCTCCTTGGGAATGGGAAGTGGATGAATATTGTAGAATCAGTAAACATTCACATAATGGTGCTACTAAGCAGTGATCCCTCCTTTTCAGATAAACTCTGGTAAAAGAGGGGAAATGAGACAAACTTTCCCTGAACAGGGTGCATATGTATGAATTAAATACAAAAACTACCGTGGCACCTAGAGACCACAGCCACAGGTTCCAACGCCGTTAAGGCAAACACACCAAGAAGCAGCTTAATATTAAAATAGTAATCTTTATTATCGACAAAAAAAAAATATATGTTTTAATTAAAACAGCTCATAGCATCACAGCACAGTTTGGTTGACACTTGTTACATATCACCACGTCATGATAGCACGCAGCAACAATAATTACGTGTAAGGGCTCCCGCAAGATGGTGGTCTTACACAGTAAGTTATACAATCAAATCAAACTAATGTAATCAAACTAATAAACCATAACCAGCCAAGGCAGTGGCTCACTAGCTGCAATCCAAATGAAACAAAAACATAATTAATTCCCAACACTTCCCCACAAAACACAAACAGAAAGAAAATATAAATATAATAGATAAATGAGAAATGAGAAAATACAACTCAACCCACCAGCTACACAGCTGATCCCCTGCTCGGATCCCCCCACTGCGCACACAGTGCTCACGCACGCTCAAGAAGCCCCTATAAACACAATCATGGAGCCTCGGTCAACCAACATACAAAATACAGAATAACACAATACAAGCAACACATGTACCTTGCACGGGTGGTCCGCCAGCATATCACACACGTTTGTGGTCGGCCACTCTTACGAAAGACACCTCCTCGACACTGGGGCTCGCGCTCCTAAAACAAAATTGTTTCATTAAGGGACTGTTCGTTATTTATGAGAGGGGGGGTATGGTGCAGAAAGGGGGAGGGATATCAAATATTTTTTTGAGTACTGGGGAGGGACTTGTGTTTTTTATTTTGGCTTTAGGGAGGGCTATACAACATTCATTTTTTGTATTTTGTATATATTTTAAATGCGTTTTTTCGTTCCAAAATTCGTGTTTACTCCCCTATTTATATCTATGGTTTACCTGTATGGTGACTGGACTTGGTATCTCCCATTCCTTCCTTTCACGTAAACCGCTGCTCCTATGCACTGTGTACAGGCCCTCACTCGGTCCTGCTGTTTGCATGGTGCATTGACTGGAAACGTTTATCATCGCTTTATATTGTTTCAGAGCTGGAATTGTTGACACATATGCAGTTGGCTAGGCTCAGGGCCGGTTCGAACATACAGGCGACATAGGCGACCGCCTAGGGCGGCACTTGAAGGGGCGGCAAATTGTGCGCCTTCACTTGCAGCTCTCCAAATATTCTCCAGCGCTCTGCCTCTCATGCTCTTCCCCGCTAGATCCATTCTCTCGCCGCTGTCCGCGGCACGAACCGCCCGCCCTACTATGCCTCTGATTGGCCTACCCTGATATTCTTACCCTAACCCAACCAATCATCACTCCTCATGCCTAAACAAGCACTACTACTAGCCAATCAGAGGCAGAGGAGGGCGGGTCATCATGTCTTCTCCATCCCACTTGAATGAGGAAAAGGGAGACGGAGTAAATGAAATGACATAGCCTACAAGTAGACTAATTTACATCATTAACTTTGGGTTAATATAAGGTAGCCTAGGCCATGTGCTCATATGTGTGTACCAGTATTAGTGTAATCAGTAAATTAGCGCGATATTTCTAACGTTGTTTCTGGGTTCCAAAACAATCTGTTTCCCTGTGCAGTGCGCAGTGCGCACTTTGCCTGCCCATTCATTGGAGAGACCAAAATTCCAAGATACAATATCTGAAGTTTCTCAAAGTTGAAACTACCTCTGCAGTAGTAGCCTACAATGAAACAAGACAGACTTAATGGACTGGCAACAATCTCCATATAAAATGAACTGGCAGAGAGAATCCTAATAGAGGATGATTGGATTTATTTAAAGACCTTTGCTGACGCAGCCCCCGCTGGTGTCCACTTCTGAAAGGTAAACAAGCTTTATTTGCCAACAGCTCGTAACAACAACTCGCCTTTGTTAAGTTGTGAATCTGCTGATGATATAGGCTATAGGCTAAATACATTGTGAGTCTTATATTACTGTGGTTGCGCCGCCGTGCGCACATTCCGTGTTTTATGCACATGAGAAAGTGGTAGATAAGAGAGATTTGCATAGTTTGAGGGTCTGAAAAATGTGATTATTTGGAAAATATCTGTGCTGTATCATGACTGCTGTGGTTATTGGAGTTATTATGCAGACCTGTGGCGCGTTATTTTTGTAGGTAGGCTATATGGATGTGCAAAATGCCTGCATATTGCGTCATGCATACTTTGATGCTGGTATGGTGTTGCCAATTGGGGGCGGCATAATTTGTTCTCGCCTAGAGCGGCAGAATGGCACGCGCCGGCCCTGGCTAGGCTACTGTAGGCTTTATAGCTAGGAGATGAGGCAGTTATTGGGCTGGGTAGCCTACTAAACGTTATATGCCCCCCGCCCCCTCTCTCCCCCGATGTCATAGGGCGCTATCAAACGTAGCCAAATCATCGGAAAAGGTCATATTTTCTTCAATACTACCTTTGGTGTGAATATGATAAAGTGTGGTTATTTATGGTGGAGGGAGGGTCATGCATTTATCTCCAGTCACTCAGGGAGGGACATGGAAAAATATGTATAGATCTGGGGAGGGTGAAGGAAAAAAACGAAAACAAAGTCGCCCCTGCACCATACCCCCCCCTCTCATAAATAACCAAAATAACCTAAGCTACTGTCCGTACTACTA
Organism: Poromitra crassiceps; assembly: GCF_964638095.1. Lineage (NCBI taxonomy): Eukaryota > Metazoa > Chordata > Actinopteri > Beryciformes > Melamphaidae > Poromitra > Poromitra crassiceps. The sequence goes on from NC_139630.1 coordinate 1,944,160, forward strand.
GACAATTACCCCACATTGACGCCTAGCGGAGACTTACCCGAAAGAAAGCAGCAACAGCACACCAGCCTGTCGCCTGGTTACCCCAGCGGTGCATATGAGACCCCAGCCCTCCATCGAGGCAAACAAACAGAGCCCAGCAGCCGTGGAATGCCAACAGGTGCTTCTTATTCACGTAATCACTGACTCTCCTCTGGCTGGATTAGCCCACCCGCTACGTCAGTGAATACACTAGTGGTGTATCTGCTACATCACCCCACTAGGCTACATTCACCCCCCCTTTAATCAATGTGTCGTCAGCCCTGGGCTTCCGGGTCTAGAGCCCCGGATGTTTCTTTCCTAGACCCCGAGGTTATGAACAGCCTCTCAATCAGTGCTTGCAGCGAAACCCCCCTCTTTCCCCCGTCGAGTTGGTTTTTCCCATGATGACGCATGGAAGAAACCAACTCAGTCAGAGTGTACGAACCCCCCCCCCCCCCCCAGTAACTCCTGTGAAGGTATTTTATTAAGGTACACGCTTCCTGTAAACCTTAATTCTGATGGCGCCGTTTTTGTATCATATGGTACAGTTTTGAAACTTAGAGCGGACGTAGTGATGTTGTATCCACGCTACTTGACGTAAGGTGTGCGCACCGGCCGGAAGTGAATTGACATGAAAAAGTTAAACAGACGGTCGCAAAACATGTCGCTCTTCAACCTACGGTTCTTTATCTAATCAAAAGCGCCTAGCTGGAATTGGGAACAAGGTATTGTTTGTTGTAATGGTTTAATGAAGCAGTGATGTGTGGTTTTGTTTAATGTAACTGTGAAGTGAAGGCATTGTTATTGTGACAGTCATGCTAATGTTAGCTTCTATAGACATTGGAGTGGATGGCTGTGGCTTCATGCTGATGCTAGCTTTGTAGCTTGTGTGAAGATATTTTCTGAGATAACAAGGCCCATTTATCTCAGAAAATATCTTCACAACTAAACAACTAAATAACATAAGATAATTTCATAGTTGTAGCTACTGTGATGCTGTGCATGTTGGTGCATGTCATTTGTTTGAATAATTTCATAGTGAGATGATGAGCTCGTGTGGAGAGGAGGTGGTGAGGAGTGAAGCAGAAACATTATGTAATGACACACTATGTCAACAGTAACTGATAATTTGGTCCTGCATGATTAGCCTACTGATATTTTCTGTTTGTTTTTTTCTCATCTCAGCCTGAGGGGAGTGGAGCAGAGCAAAACAGAGGACACCAGACCACAGCAGAGGAGAGGAGAGGAGAGCAGAGTTGAGGAGACCAGACCAGAGGATGAGGAGGGGAGGTGGTGAGAACTTCTTGTAAGTGAAAGAGGCTAATGCTGACATTTATCAATTCATGAATTTGCTAAGTGGACTCCCGCCAGAACCCTATCAACCACTCGGCTCTACTCGTTTCGGCCCGATGGATGTTTTGCTTCGTCTGCCCAAGCCCACCCCCCGCCCACAACTGGTCGTCATAGCGACGCCGTTTTTTTTTTGGCCACACCATCCGCAACGTCATCATCAATGCGACGACACTGTCTGTGCGCGCGGCAGTGACGACACACAACAACAATGGAGGCGAGCTTGGGAATTCCTACATCAAACCTGAGACGGGCTTGTCCGTCTACTAGACGACGAGACCACTCTGGTATCGCGGCCACATATGACGGTGAGTTACGCTAAGCTAACTTGGTAGCTAACGTTAGCATGTGTTTATCGTCAGTAACACAAAATAGCCATATAGCCCTGTTACCTATATTCCCCAATTGTATACACACCCAAAAATAGAACTATGCACACAATTATGAAAGCCTGAAGCGCATGTGGAAACCACATGACTCCAAACTGCTTTCGTTAAACTCATAAGGTTCTGTAATCTGCACGGACATTTGTGTTGCATTGACTACAGTAAATCAAAATGCTATCATGGGACAACAAAAAACACTACCAAAACGATAAAAACGAAACTTCTGTACTTATCCAGGGGAGTCTCGAGCAATGCTCTTTTCAGGAGTGCCCTGTTTACACACAATTTCATGGAGGCCTATTTGAACACCAGTGTTCAATTCATGCTATGTAAGACATAGGTTAACTCATTTCAGTTCTGACAAATTGAGCCATAGTTTCTGGCAATGTATATAAACGTTTTGGAAAATATGTAATGTACTGTATCTACCTCTATCACATATTGAAATGTGTATGCTGTGTGTGTATTTCAGATTTGCTGCTCTTTGTTAATCCGCTGCGCCGCAGACCATGTGTTTGGGCATTCAACCGAGCGACCGAGTGGTGGGATGTGATTGTTCCCGGCTTCACCAACATGCAGTGGGTGCAGAACTTCAGAATGTCAGAAGAAACATTAATCTACCTGTGCAACAAACTGCATCCAGTGATGGAGAGACAGGACGCAAACTACCGCCGGTATTTACTTTTTACTGTTTTATGTTTTGTATGTTTTTAAAACTATTTTCAGTTATGCTGCAAAATGATTTGCCCCAGTGGGGATAATTGAAGACATACTCTACTCTACTCTCTCAAGTAGTAAGGTCCAAAGAGAGAGGGAGAGAGAGAGGGGGGGGGGGGGAGAGACATGGAGAGAGGGAGGGAGAGAGAGAGAGAGCGGTAGGACCCTGTTTTTATCGGGGGTGAGGAGGTGGTGAGGGTGGACAGCTACAAATACCTGGGCGTCCACCTGGACAAGAGACTGGACTGGAGCTGCAACACTGAGGCTGTACACAAGAAGGGGCAGAGCAGACTCTATTTCTTGAGGAAGCTCGGTTCCTTCAAGGTGTGCAGCAGGATGTTGCAGACCTTCTACCAGTCTGTTGAGGCAAGTGCCATCCTTTTGTCTTTTGTGCCCACTGCAATAAACATATATAATAAGTCGCGTACATGCAGGGAGAGCAGACTCCTCCTTTCACTCCCTCTCCCTCTGTCCTCCACACCCCTCCCATAGATACGCTGGTGAACCCTCATTTCATCATTGCTGTTGCTGAATGTCACTTTATAATTATAATGAGGTACAGGTGGAATTTCTTTTCTTTTCTTATCTTATTTTATTTAACTTTATTGTAGATAGGATAACTTAAATGCTGTGCTTTCTTGACATGTTTCTGACATGGTTTCTATGTCTGACATATTTTTGACATTGGCTTTTTCTCTTGTGTGTTTTTAGTGAGATGTACTGACATTGGCTTCTGCTGTAACACTTTAATTTCCCCCAGGGGATTAATAAAGTACTCTATCTATATATCTATCTATCTATCTATCTATCTATCTATCTATCTATCTATCTATCTATCTATCTATCTATCTGTCTACTACTACTACAGGTGTGTGCCTCTAGAGAAGAGAGTGGCCATCGCACTGTGGAAGCTTGCGACCGGCTCCGAGTACAGAAGCGTTGGCCATCTTTTTGGAGTGAGCAATACAACTGTGTGCCGGTGTGTGAAAGAGTTCTGTGCTGCTGCAAAGAGATTGTTGGTACCGGAACAAATTTGTCTTCCAGACCGGGCGAAGTTTGATGGAATGGCTGCCTTTTATGAGAAGAAATATGGGCTCCCACAGTGTGTTGGTGCAATTGATGGATCACACATACCCATATTGAGGCGATGCAACATTCAGCCTTTGTTGCTGATAGTTCTTGGCCGGCTTAACCAGTGATGTATTAACGAATGGGCCTACCAGGCCCAGGCCCACGGGCCCAAGAACTCAGGGGGCTCATAACCCAGAGCCTCTGGGACGGGACTGGGGCCTGGGATGAAATGATCCCTTATGGTCCCAGGCCTTAATTTTGACTAAATGTTCAATATGTCTGTCGTCAATTAGAGGGTTTGGCTTTAATTGAGTGTACCTGCGCTGTAAATCCTGTGTTATCCTGTGTTCGACAGGGTCCAAAATGACCACCAGCCAAATCTTATTGCAAATCGCACGCACACACACACACACACACACACACGCACACGCACGCACGCACACACACACACACACACACACACACACACACACACACACACACACACACACAACCACAACAACAACCGGTTGGATGCAAATAGTTTAATTCAGCTTGAATGGAAATTCATTACATGCAAATGCATATTGTTAGACAAGTTTAGCCAAAACAGACAGAAAAAACAGGAAAAAACTCTATATTGCTCTATATTAAAAAGAAACCCCCCAGTAATCTCTCTAAAAAAAGACACTTAAAGACCCCTAAAGTCAAAAATGTGTTTTTCTTCTTGTTCCTTCAGGTGTTTGAGCTTCAGAATGATGTCTGTGAGTTAGTTTGACACTAGAAGGCTGTTTTCACATTTATCTGCTGAAAGTGGAACGTTTCTCTGTATTCATTGAACATCCAATTTTAGGGGTGGGACATGATTTGAGATGTCACAAATAGTTGAAGCTAATCCCTGTCCAATATTTAACTAATTGTGATGTGGAAACTTGAAGCCTCCGGTGCACATACACTGAGAATGGACTTTACAGTGAAGTAGGAGACATCTTGTGTCCAGCAGGAAAACTTTTGGGGTGAAATATATTTGCAGACTCTATAATACACTATCATTTTTTAATGATGGAGAAGGAGTAGATTTTAAGAATTGTAACAAGATAATTCAACCTTTTTTGAGGGGGGGGACCGGGACCATATGAGGCACAAATTATTATTCAAAGTAGAATATTTTACATACATCTTAGAACATGACTTTATGGGGTCTTTAAACAGTTTACTCTGTCCTAAGAAAATCACACTTCTTCAATAACTAAAAGAGAAAGATATTGTATAGAGCAGATAAGGACTGGATTGTCGTTACACAGAACTGTACGTCTGTACGTCACTGTGCGTCTGACATTAGCGTGTGCACCGCATGACCTGAGCAGAGGTGGTGACGAGCCAGAGAATTCCCAGGTCGTAGCTGACATGCTTCATGCTGCAAAGGGGGACGGACTTCCATGCGGTCCCTTGTGGACGACTGCTGGAAATGCCGGTTCTGTTGAGAGAGGAGATTAATGTACAAGTCTGTCAATTGATCATCGGTGGTCGATGAGTTGAGTTCCCTCACCCCTTCCCGTCCCCTGAGTGAAGCGCTTTGAGTATTGAGGAAGGTGCTACTGTATATAAATCCAATCAATTATTATTATTGTTATTATTATTATTGTGTGTGTGTATATATATATATATATATATATATATATGCTCAAGTTGGCCGGGAGGTTATGTTTTCGCCCCTGCTTGTTTGTCAGGATATGTCATGAACAAACTTACACGAAACTTTGTAGAAAAGTAGGACACGGTCCAACTTACAGTAGACCTGATTAATGTCCGCCCACTGGTCAAAAGGGGGCATGACAATGGGTGATGGCAATCACAAAAAGACACCTAACTTTAACAGATTTATGCTACACCACACAACTTTGTAGAGAGGTTGAAAGCGCCGGTGGTGGCATGATGCACTCTGCCGAGTGCCCTCTAGGTAGCATGCACTCTGCCCAGTGCCCTCTAGTTTATTATTGGGATCATTATTATATTGACACAATATTATGGGTATTTGGCACACAATCACAGTAAAGACTGCCCTCTTGGGTGTCGTTACCTGATCGTGTGGAGTAATGGCTTACCTCTCGTAGACCTTGCCGGACCTGTTCACTCCGAAGACACTGCCGTCACTGCCCACCTCAACCATTTTCAAGTACACTCCTGCGATCTTTGTAAAGCCTGTAGAGCAGGTAGACGGATTCACCTGTAAACAGGTGTCAACATCAGAACGACTGCCATCAGTTGCACACAAAAAAAAATATATATCAGTAACTACCGAATCATGGCAGTCATGATCTATGAGTGTTCGATTAATGTGCTAAATAATAATATTATAAACATAACATATCGTCAGCAGCGCGCAATTACTTTGCGCTAAGAGCTTTTAAAAGCACCTCTTACGCGCTAAATACCCCGTTGCGCTTGAGCGCACCATGATCTCCGTGCGCAGTGCAGAGTAAAATTCCTTTTGGATATGTCATTACGCACAGCCTTGCTATGCCAGGACATCAAATTCTGCTGCTAAAATTGGGTATTAGCAGATAATTCAGTGAGGCAATCAACTATAACTCACTGAGAAACTTTTATCACATTGCAAAGAGGGAAATTAATTGAGAAAACCTGTTGGACAAAGGACATCGGCTATTCACCTCCATAACCCGGAGGGTCGTTGGCACCACAGACTATCTGTCAATAAGCTCTCTCCATCTCTCTCTGTCTTCGGCACGAGTGAGTCCACTCTATTACGCATGGAGAGAATTACAGCATATCGCATGCCTCGCGCAAACAGCGATTGCGAGACGGGAATCCAATTGGTTTTTATTGATGTAATGCCCAGGCATTGCCTGGCCACACCTGTGAATAATTCTGCTACTTGAGACCGCCCAAATCCCATTTGCGCTGGCATTTTGGGGGCGCAGATGATTTGGCACGGCTCTAATTTGCGGCACATGCCGTGAACGTTTACGCCTCCCCGCCGAGAATTGCATCCCCAACATATTTCTGGGCTGTTTTAACTTAGAAATCATGGAGGTCACGTCTACCCATATCACTTTTAAACAGTTACGTTTCTCTATAAATCATTACAATATGCTCCCGTGAGGTGGGGATGCATTTAGCTACTGCCGGGCGGGGGTGCAAAACTCGGCATAACACCTGGACAAATGCACAAGGCGGACCACTATCTTCCCTGCCCTTAAGGCACGCTAAAACAGGTGCGCATGTGCAAATAGGGGATATCGCCTGTACCAAGATAGGGCCCAACGTTTCATGGGCTCTGCAAACAGTTTCCCACCTTTGTGAAGTAGGGATAGTAGTTTGTGAGCAGTATCCAGCATCCGTAGGGGCCGCAGCTGTAGTAGCGAATATTATTACCGGACACGCGTGTCCAGGAGATAGAGCCCTTGCTGAAGCTCAAAGTGTAGCTACTCCGTAGACAGTAGGCATAGCTGCTGCTAGTGACTCCCACAGTGAAAAGACTACCAGCGTCAACCTGCTTCATTGAACCTGCAAACAAGGAAAAACACAGAGGTATTGTATTTAGTCAGCATGTTGTCCTGACTTCATAAATATGTTTTGTAAATCTGTTTGTCTGGATTCTTTCTAGCTCACAGGAGCAATGTATTAGCACAATGAAGACACTAGCCCTGTTCGAAACCGGTCCCTACTATGACAGAAATAGTGGACTATATAGTGTGTTGGCTATTTTGTACTCGTGTCTGAATTCTCATCTGTTAATTTGATTCACTATATAGTCCACTATAAAATACCCACAATGCATTGCAATTCCTATGAGCAGAATGTACCCTACATGTTCTCCTATCTACCACAATGCAATGCTGCGGTGTTTACCAAAGGAGAAGAAGAGTGAAAGAAGGCATGCAAATGACAACAAATTCTCCCCTTCTTACTTCCAGATGCATGTTTCCAGCTGCCACCCACAAATTTGTAGACGGCGTTACCGGTGCTTGCGCCCCACATCCCTGCCTGTCCCACTGTGATGTGCTTGAGGCTGCCTGGCAGTTTGAACCAGGTGGATCCACTCAGGAAATAGTTGTGATTGTTTTTGTCTGTGGCGACCACTTGTCCCTGTCCAGCGTCAATCTGTTTTGCATAGGACAGGTTTGGGCCCTCGTTACAGTTCCAGGCTGTGGAGAGGAAATCATCATCAGTGAGTGGATTATTCTGTTATGTTGCAGGAAAATATACAGTATCAGATGGTGACTTACCATGACTGATGTGCAGGTGACACAGCACCACCAAGAAAGCTGCAATAGTTTTCATTATGTCTGTGGTGTCTCTGCCTCTGTTGTGCACCTCTGGATGTTCCTCGTATCTCTATGGAGCTGATGTCCTGCAAGAATGAAGCGTTGTCTCACTTATATACAGTAACTAAGCATACAGTGGACCTGACCCATGAATCCTATTACAGCACCAACCGGTTCACCAAGAAGTTCCAAGGAAGCCGGATGGGATACATTTCCATCCGGCTCTCCATCAAGTCAATCATTTTAAAGGATGGCTTTACCGATGATCAACCCACTTTGTATCATTATAATGTTGTAGGAGAAGTCCAACTCCATTTGTCCGGCTTACAGAAACTCCACCCCCGCCAGCTGCAAGTCATTAGTTGTTTAGGGTTAGGGTTAGTGTTAGTTTAGTTGATTAGTTTATCCATAGGGGAAGAGATGCATTGTAACAGATTAAAGGATAATTCAGGTTTTTTACAACCTGGACCTTATTTCCAGTTTTAATTATGATTTTTTTTTTTTTTTTTTTTTTTTTTTTTATATAGAACAATATACGAACAAGACAAGCAGGCACAGGCACAGGAAAAGAAAGGTAAAAAACATACATACATCATTGACCAACCATGGAGCAAAAAAACAATTGAAACAAATTAGCATGTGGACAGAAACATCTGGAAGACTCAAAACACCCCTAACTTGTTTTAGGTTTTTCATGACAAAACTAAAATTTAAAAGGTCCCAGGTTTCTCTAACTTAGCAAATAGCATGGCTGTCAAGGAAGAGTTGACAATGGAGCTGGCCTCCATTTTCAGCCACAGGGGGCCCCCGAAAATTAAATTACCTGGAGTCCCTTGCCGCCAGTACATCAGAGCCCTAATGTTGGCAGCCCAGTAGTGCCTAAATACTGGTAAGGCCAGTCCTCCCTCAGACTTGGGTTTTTGCAAGTGAATTTTCGAAATTCTGTGGTTATACATACATACATACTTCCAGATGTAGGACAGAATCACAGTCTAATTTCTTGAAAAACGCTGATGTGAGAAAGATGGGAAGATTTTGACAAAGATAAAGGAACCTAGGAAAGGAAAACCATGTTGATTTTATATGGCCAATCATGGAGAGGGGCAGGGTCCTCCAGTTATCTATACACTGTTTAAGTCTTGAAACAAAGTCAGCAAAGTTCAATTTAAATATTAGTTTAGGATCTCTGGGTATGGTCAGGCCAAGATAGGTGAGGCGGTCCCTTGCCAGTTTGAATGGGAGATTTTCTAGTAAACCAGGAGTGAAGACATCAGAAAGAGGCATAAAGTTACTCTTTGTCCAGTTAATTGTGTATCCAGACAGCTTACCGAAGGAGGTTATTAATTCTATGAGAGGGGGGATCGATTGTTCCGAGTTATGTAGCTATAGTATTACGTCGTCGGCATACAAACTGATACGGGTCTCAATACCTCCGTCCTTCAGACCTGGAATACCTGGGTGACCACGTATTTTTAATGCAAGGGGCTCGAGCGCAACAGTGAAGAGGGCCGGCGAAAGAGGGCAGCCCTGCTGGACAGAGCGAAGTAATGGAAACCTGGCTGACTTATAACCATTGGTTATATGTCATGTCGGACTAGCGTATAAGCTTTACCCAGGATATTAATGAATCGCCAAACCCAAATCTACACGGTGACTCAAACATATAAGGCTATTCAACCTGAGCGAACGCCTTCTGCGCGTCAAGTGATAAAATAGCTGCACCACTGTCATCTGTGTATGGTGTTGAGGAGACGTCTGACATTTGACAAAGAGAACCTATTCAGGATGAACCCTGTCTGGTCAGGATGAATGATGGATGACAAATGTCTATTTAGCCGGGCAGCGTTTCAGTGATTGCCTTTCTGTCATAATTCCGGAGCGCTATGGGTCTGTAGCTGGCTGGATCTGCTTCCTCCTTCCCCTTCTTTAGAATGAGAGAGATGTTAGCTTCATACAGAGTTTTAGGTAAGACTTTGTCCTTCTTAGAGCTAGATATTTTGAGTGGGGCGAGAATATCACAGAATTTCTTATAAAATTCAGGACCAAATCCATCCGGCCCAGCTGCTTTGCATGATGGAAATTATTTAATGGCAGAAATTGTTTCTTCCAAAGTGAAATCAGAGTGAGTCCTCTCTGGCAGCGTCGCAAAGTTTGGGTGTTTCAAGAGTGTCAAAAAAGTCAAAATTCAGATCAGATTGCGCGGCATCACACTTTGATGAGTAGAGTTAACTGTAAAACTCCCTAAAACGGTGATTTATCTCCTTGAGATTAGTCTTAAATATGATTTTTAAGTCACCCTGGTAAGTCCGGTTTGATTCCCATTAACTGAAACACTAATTTGTTTTGAACTGCGACCTGAAAACACCTGGTAAGTCCGGTTTGATTCCCATTAACTGAAACACTAATTTGTTTTGAACTGCGACCTGAAAACAAAGAAAACGGGGCATGTGAAATGCTTGTAATTATGTTTTTGACAACGTATATTGAATGACAAATGCGGCTGAATATGTTCTAAAATGGCCACTTTACTTTTGGGAACCAGTTTGCCATCAAACAATTCCAGGAATCCTATAGCAGGATATTACACAGAAACCAGAGAAACTGAGAGGGCTCAGGTATCAAAGAACGCTGTTGGCAAACAGCCCCAAAACACTCCGTTTACAGAAGCATGCAACAAGGGTAAACATTGAAAAGCATGTTTAACTATCACATTCAGGAACATCCTGCTGATAGAACAGAGCACATATTTACTGTTTGAGAGGGACGACGTGTTTGATGTTGACTGATCACCTACAACACACAAGTGTTCAATTTCCAACTGCCTCTATGTGACTTTGCTTTTCTGAAATATTGTTCACCCTTAATGACATATGTTTAATCTTTCATCAAAGCGCATATTATAGATGATTCCAGTAGGGCTACACTGCCCTACAAAGCCTAACCACAGTAACTACGCTAACAATGAACTGAGAAAAATGGCTTTAAGGTTTTTAGACTGTCCAGCCAAATGAATTATAGTTTGAAAAGTGGTAATGCGCTTATTAAATATGTATACAGGTACATTAAGTATTTCTGAAGTCACTTGATGTCATCGTTGTCAGCATCATCTTCACCACTGGTGGTGTGGCTTTTGGTCATCATTCTGACACAATGAATTGATGAGCACTGTTTTTATTATCTTAATTTAGAGCAGTTTTTCATTACAAATCAGATCAGCTTTTCAGATTGATAATACATACAAGAACATAGCATATTAAAAATGTTGAATAAAATGAATTACAGACTCAGAGTTTTAATGATAATTTATGCAGCAATTAAAAAGCTCATCCTGATGAGCTAGCTAGTGATACCAAACTATTATCACTATCTACTATGATTGGGTTAGCTGATAATAGCCCACAGATGAAGAGTTCCTGTTGGAGAACATTATCTCTTATGGATTATTAGCTAGAGATACAGCATCTATGATTTATGCATCTATGATTAATGAATGAGACACTGTCTCATTCATTAACAATTTGGACGGCTGTCAGTGCGGAAATTAACTGGATTAACTAAACGGATTGCACACTTGCACGTGTCAGATAGCTAGCATTTGTTTTTTATTAATTTGTTTTACTACAGTTTGGTAGACTGATTGGATTTGATAATTACAGAGGGTTTCCCAGTGAGAAAAATATTATGCCTTGGCGATTGGTGAGAGGTGTACAAGCACTAAAGCCTTCAGGGAGCAGGTAGGAAAGTTACTAACTACGCTATTACAACCCATCTAGTTTATCATAATCCTTACCATTTTCTGGATATTTGCGTTTCAAAGCAAGCTTCACAATTCTTTCCCCCAGGATTGTGCCATCATGAGGGAGTGACATGAATTATGTTGGGCTTTGTTATGGAAAGAGCGGGAAAATTGCAGTAACTACAAAATTCAAACAAAAACCAAGGCGAACTTCAAAGTGTAGTTACTGCATGTAAAGTCAATAGTTTTTTACTTTTGTAGGTTCTAGTTTTCTGAATTTTGTAGCAGTGAAAACTTCTGGGTCTTGTTTCTTGTTAGATTGCCACTTCTAATTACTCAGCGTGACCGGCAGGGAGGACCGGTCACGCTGAGTAAAAGACCTGAAGAAAGACCTGACGTGTCTTGAGTTGTATCAGAAGGAGAATACTGGAGCACTCAGGTCATCTTTAGATGGTTTATTATAAGGTGCAGATCAAACACTGACGTTTCGACACTTGGTCTTCTTCAGAGTGAGCTTTGCATTGGATTCACAGTGTGTTTTAAATGAGGAGCAGAGGGGAGGAGCAAACAATCTGCAAGCTGGCTGCCAAATCATACAATCAATCATCTAATACAACTTATCACCACATTAACAGACCAGCAAAGAATTCAGTATTAACTGTCAAATGCAAAAATATATAGCAGCAAGATGACAAATACATTAAAACCAACAATGGTTAGAAAAAGACCTTTGAAAAAGTTCAGGAGGTGAATCACTCAACCAGGGTTTTGCCTGTTTACAGAACACAAGGAAAATACAGTTATTATAGTAAAGTAGATGTAACCTCAAAGTCAAACCAACATAGAAATCAGTAGTTTGTCAACTGCAAGAAATACAGCAGATTGACCAATGTATGTTAAAAACAATATAATGGTAAAGTGCAATTATAGAAAACAGGACAGGTTAAGTTCCTCATTTAAACCTAAGGGCTCTACTGAGTTCAGCTCATGAATCCAGAAATTCTCTCTTTTGAGTAGTCTGTTCACTATATCACCACCTCTAGTCTTTTGAGTAGTCTGTTCACTATATCACCACCTCTAGTCTTTTGAGTAGTCTGTTCACTATATCACCACCTCTAGGGGAGATCTTGATTTTTTTCTATACCCCAAAACTTTAATGAGGCTGGTGAACCATGATTAGCTTTGACATAATGGCAGGCAATTGAGTAATCTAGATTTTTATTACGAATTGCTGCTTTATATTCTGCTATTCTAATTTTATTTTTTGTCTTCCTTCTAGCCTGACATGCTTTGTCGACCAATAATCCAAACTATATTCAGTGGTGTATAAAGTACTCGAAATCCATACTTGAGTAAAAGTATAGATACTTTACCAGAAAATGACTTGAGTTAAAGTCAAAGTAACCCATTAAAATATTACTTGAGTAAAAGTCTTAAAGTAGCTAATATTTTCTGTAGCCTACTTAAGTATCAAAAGTATTTTTTTATATTAAATGTACTTAAAGGTATTGAAAGTAAAAGTACAAGTAAATCCTGTTCATAAGAAAGCAAACAGTCCGGATTTTCAGAATTTTTAGCTTTATTGTGTTTGCTTACATATTTATCTTATAGTCTGCCATTTGAACTGACTGCAGCTTTTGGCACAAGTGTCTGCTTTAGGCTGTCATGGCGATGAGATATCTCCATGTCAAGGGGAAATATATAATAATAATAAAATAATAATAATCATCATAATCACCGTCCATTGTGGACATCTCCTCCATATAGCTATATGCCTGGATATTGTCACGGCCAGATAAACAGTTAATCAATGTAATCACTCTATAGAAATTGAAACGGACGTTACCTTTCTGAAACACAACAGTATTATTGGGCTACGACAAAATAGCGACAGTTACACCAGACTAGCAACGGAAATACCACAATTTACTTTCAGAATAAAATGCTTCTCACTGTTGGAGAAACAAATAAAGCACTTAGGATTTTATTTTGAAATCCTTAAGCGGAAGACCTATACTTTTACGTTCTGGCTGCGTGGACGCTTGACCAATTTGAAGCTTACCCCAATTGAGACTCTTGGTTTCTTGTTTTCTGGTATATTCCGTCATTCTGGTTCAATTGGACAAAATGTAAAGACAATTTAAAGTACCGTAATTCTTCCAATAAGCACCTGTACTCTAATTGCCGCCGGGTCTTCCCTTTACCGCCGGGTCCAAATTGATTTAGCATAATAAGCGCCTGACTCATTTTCCCGCCAGGGCGTTTTTTAGAATAAATAAGTTTTTTTGTACTGTATGTTTTTGTGATGACTAAATTCAGTCACTTACGGTAATGACGTTTTGGAGGAAGTCAGGCGGAAGTTTCTATTCTATATGCTATTTCTATCTCTATATTTTCTATTCTAGTTTTATATTTTATTAATACATGCTGTAACCGCGCCATGTTTCAAGTATGCATACCGCATTGTTTAATGCTACGGATTCCTGTAGGCAACGTGTTGGAGATGCTGTCTAACCAGGAGCAGTGGGCAACTTACGCTAACGTAGCTCAGTTGTGCCTTGTAAAAGTGCATTTCTCTCAGCGGAACAGCGATCATAAATGCAGTATGGATTATACCCATTATACTGGACATGTATTGGAAACTTGGCGTCTACCTACCGTATTAGTCTCCTTGTTTTGTCTAACGCTAGTGCTGCAGTGCTGTTTGTTTGGTTGGCATTAGCTTGGTAGCTAGCTACGTTAGCGTACCTTCTATGTTGCTTTGCTGGGAGTGTCTGGCAAGCGAGACTAATAACGTTGCTATGACTTCTTTCCAATGAAACACAAACAACTGAATGTGTGAGCGGTAGGCTAATGTTACTTGTTTAAAATATGGTATGGCTGTTTGGCAGAGGGAGAAGAGGAGAGCAATGAACTGATACAGTAGTTGGATGATGATGATGATGATGATGGCGATGAAGACGAAGGCTATCAATTGTTTTCATTCATTCGAGTCCGTACCTACCCTGTTGTGTGTATAAGTACTATCTCACTGGTTTAAACTGCCTGTACCTACCCTCTTGTGTGTACTAAGTACTATTTCACTGGTTTAAATAAGCAATTTGATACATTCCATTTTTGCTGAGCAGGCATTTCTGTTAAAAAAATAATAAACGCCTGGCTCAATAATGTCAAAATGAAAATAACCGCCTGACTCTAATTGCCGCCTGTCTTCCTTACCGCCTGGGTCCAAATTGATTTATCATAATAAGCGCCCGGGCTCTTATTGGCAGAATTACGGTAAGTAACTGTCGGATTTCAGCCTGTGGGAACTTGTAACATGGATGAAAAGACTTGGGAAGCACTGACGGTACGCGATTGGCAAACGCAACTTGCAACACAGAAGCGCTGATTCGCTAGCCAGGCTACTGATTCGCCACAACACAAGCTGTTTATTTTATAGTAACGAGTAACGAAGATGCTTTTGGGAAATGTATCGGAGTAAAAGTATCGATTTTATTACGAAAATGTAGTGGAGTAAAAGTGAAAGTTGAAAGAAAAATAAATACTCAAGTAAAGTTACTTTACACCACTGACTATATTGAACTATTCGAAACTAAACACATGTATAGCATGGCGGGTATCGCAAGAGTGACATCATCAATGATGTCATAACTCCCAGTTTTCGCAACAGTGACATCACAATTTTCGTTACAATGCTGACAGTGACATACTTACAATCGTTGTCAAAACAAACACAAATCAAAACTTCACCGATTTGGCTCCTACAATTCCAGCCCCTAATTGGAAGCCATGCAGACTGACAATTACTTATCAAACAAAGTGGAGCCAAATAAATATCCAATATCGGCATTACCTCAAAGCTAAGCGACAGCATCACTGAAAGGTATGGTTCATGTACAAATTTGTACATCAAGTGTCTCTCTCACAGATGAGGCACAGCTTGTCCACTGGTCTCCAACGTCCTAGTCCTTGTCTTGATCAGTACACGTCGAACAAGTCCGCTCGCATCAGGTATGGTCTGAGCGGCTCTGCCCAGCGTCCACGACTCTCGCGGGTCTGAATCGTCCATTATCATGACCACGTCTCCTATGGCCGGGTTCCTCACAATCTAAGGCTGCGTTCACAGACAGCACCCAAGCCTTGCCTACGCCTTGCCTTTACCCATGCTTTTAAATAGGCGTCCTTTTAGTCAATGAGGCTGTGTACACAGGGCCCCTCAACGTGAACATTGCGTGTACCCACGCCTCGCCTGAGCTGCGCCGATTTTATCGTTTAGGCATGAGTTCTATTTTCAAGCCGACTAGGCGTGTGAAGGCAGACTTTTTCTGTCAAGCCATGAAGGAAAAACGTGACAATATGCATGGGAAATGGCAACGTCAACTGAATTTCAAAATAAAATAGTGTTACTAGAACAGCGTTGAGCAGAGAGGGAGAGAGAGAGAGTGACAATATAGGATACAACACTGTCCATTTTTTTCCCCCTGATTTTTTTATCCCATTTTTATCCCCCATTAGTGCTAATTTCATTTATTTATCCTGGTTGCTACTCCACCCTCTGCCGATCTGGGGAGAGCCAAAACTGACCATGCTTCTTCCGAGACATGGGCAGTTAGCCAGCCGCTTCTTTTCACCTGACAGGGGAAGCTTCACCGGTAGGACATAGCACGTGGGAGGTTCACGCTATTCCAACCAGTTCCCCTCCCTCTGAACAGGCGCCCTTAACGACCAGAGGAGTCCACTGTCCATTGTTGTTGTGCCAGCACATTCTTGCAAGATTACCTCGCTAAAAACTCCCGACTACAGTCACCCAAGAAGGAGACCTGACATATCCAGCATCAATAGCACATTAAATATATCAGATTTATTTTACCTACCCATGATAATTCGGGACCACGCGTGAAAAAAAAACACTCGGGAGAGAGGAGAAGCGCTTGTAACTCGGCTCAGGTTCAGCGTGGAATAGGCATCCAGTGTGATCGCAAAAGCGTGTGATAGGTTCACGCCCAGCTCAAGGTATGTAGGCGTAGGTGTGGGTTGAGGCAAGGCGAGGTGTAGGTGCCCTGTCTGAACGAAACGTTAGTCCATCTTTGGCACTCTTGAAGCAGAGGCATGGCATGCCTCTGGTCGCCACTCCTGGCAGATGTCCCCCATCATTGGCATCAGCGGTGGTGCGACAGTCCCGTATCTTAGACCTTCCTTTGTAGCCTCTAGACACGCACCATTTCTGCAACCTTTTTGCCTCAAAGGCATCCTCACCCTCCTGCCTTGAGAGAGCGGCTGTCATCCTGAATAGGCGAACACGCACTCTATCCGGACACCGGTATCGCTTTTTGCGTCTCCTTGTCGGGCGGGAACAGTGAGCTAGCCCAATCCGGTCTGCAGTGGAGGTTCCTGGGGTGGTCTCTGGTCTGACCACTAAACTGACCTCTGTTTAACGTTCCCATCACCACGTCAACAGTCTGCTCCTCCCCATCATCCAGATCCAGCTTAGCCATTGACCCAATCAGTGCTTCAATGGGCGGGTCCACCGACTGCTGTTCATCCTTTCTTTCGAACATCTTTAATTCCATGTTTTCTTCTTGGTTTTCTACCATCCAGCATGGCTCCTCCTCCATTAGGGCTGTCCTGTACACACTCTCGCTAGCATCTGAGAAATGGTGAATCTGTGCTGTAGCGGTTGGTCCAAAGTCTGTTGATTTCAAGCATCTGTTCACGCTTACTTCTGAGAGCTGCTGAAGCTCTTGCTTCGTTCACTGTTCAATGAGATTCCTTGATAGCTAGTGGCACAGTCAAAGGTCACACACAGCTTCTGCCTTTGTGGGTGATATACCCCGTGGTGGGGAAAGTACCACAATGTCCCATCTTGACGATGTAGCTAGTTAGCGGGCTGGTTGGTTGCGTACCCTTTGTCCAACATATCTGTCATGAGGTTAGTGTATTCTTCATGGAACACAGAATTCTTCTTCAACCTGCTCCCGAGACCCAGCGCTCGTTGTAGCGCAGCTCCTCGACTGGCATCTGGACCATTGCTTTCTCCATGGGAAGACCCATGCAATGATGTCCATTCACAAACTGTGCAGAGCTTGACACAGTCCAAAAACCTGTGGTTGTACTGTTGTATGGGCAGTTGTACCACGCTCTCCATAATAATCCTGTAGACTGTAGCACACGGCAGCATGCTATGATTCATTGTAGTTTTAGGTCCGTTGTCTTGGCTATGGATCACGCCCCAAGGCTCGTGAAAATTGTATTTCTTGGTTCCGATGAAGAGTTCAATCCTGGCGTTGATGTGAGGTAACTTAACCTCCCTGAGGTATATGGCCATTTGTCAATGTCTTCTTGCGATGGAATGTTCTTTCTCGTTACAGGCATGCTTTCCTGTGTATACACTCTGGATAGCTCGATGAAATTATCATCTTCCACACCACTGACCTCCAAGCCAGTGATCATGTAGCTTGGCTCCTGTGATTCACAGTTAAGGGTTCTCACCAGTAGTTCCATCTTTCTGCCTTGAATGTTTAGCTGCCTTGCCAGTGCCTTAGTACAAAAGGTTGCAAAACTGCCTGAGTCCATGAATGAGTAGGCTTCAATGGCCCTGTCGCTGTCCTTGGACCTTACCTTGACAGGCACGACAGCCAGTCCGCATGTATCTCCGGCCCCAGTGCAGGCAGACACCAGTTCTTCATGAGGTGGTGCAGACGCACTGCCAGAGTTTGGCTTGGTGGCGGCTTCCTCCATTTCAACTTTCTCCGCTTCATCTTTGCTTGCTATCAGCCCCTCCTCAAGAGTCTGCTCTATGGCGCCATCCTCAGGTTCTGATTGCTGCTGCACCTCCATCTCCTCTTTCATGTCCACCAGGGACATGCAGAGAACATTAGAGCGGAAGGGGTCTGCAGTATGACTTCTGTCACTGATGAAGCTCTAGAAGCAATTCAGCATTATTGTTACTCTACACAGCCTTGCCCTTATCAGGAGACACATTGACAAAAAAATATTTTCAAGAGCAACAATTCTGCATTTGTTCCCTATATTTTGGTTATTTATTTATTGGGTGGTTTATTTATTTATTTATTTATTTATGTATTTATGTATTCATTCATTCATTCATTCATTTAAGTCGAACAAGAGCCACAACAACTACCCAGGCCAGTAGCCATAAATGAGGCTCACTCAGTCATCACTGGCTAGTGGCTACGTAATACATATCGATATCAGACGAAGCCAAATTACAGTTGCAGTTATTTAACTCCGTTTTTGCTATACATAGACCACCATAAGATGTGATTTGCATCCCCTCCAGACCTGCCCTCCAGACCTGCCCTCAGTGCCCTAGCACATAAACACAGACTTTAAAGCATAAAAAAGCATAGAGGTCACTTCCATGTTTTGGGGGCTCTCTCCTAGCACATGAAGGCTGAGTTTGGTGCTTACCATCCAGGTAGAGGTGATCTCGACATCTCGGGGCTGGTGGGGTGTAAAATGGCATTACAGGCTGCTGCATGCCTGTCTGTCTGCACCGCCGAAATTTCAACATGAAACTGAAATGGGGGGGGGGGGGGTGGCTCTCTGTATAATTCTTTGTTTTGACCAACATACATACCTGATTCACGTTGACTGATATCTGTCAGTGTGCGCCGGCTGTGCTGCTGTCGTTCAGTCTGCATGTGGCTGAGTGCACTGCTGGAGTGGGCGGGGACGGCCGTTTTGGGCTGCTGACTTCAGGGGCGGCTTGAAAAAACACTGGTCCATGCAGAGGCCTATTATAAATGGTGCATTCAAGGCCAAGAGAGCTCGGAAAAGGCATTTCTCTTTGAATGCTGCCTTCAGTGACGGCATGGAAAGGGCAATTTCCATACAAAGCACCATTAGAAATGTTGCATTCATGGTCAGGAAAGGGCACTTTTTACAGACTGAAAAAATGGCAGGGGCTCAAGCCCCCTTTGATGTCTATGTGTGCATGTGCCTGCCTGTGTCGGCCCGCTGATAGATGTGGCTGGGCTGCAGCGAGCTTGAGAAACGAGATCTTCACTGTCAAGAAACAAGCAGCACACAGCTCTAACGTTAGACAGGATGAAAACGCAAACAACACAACTGTGTTTTCCCCCGATGCAAGAATGAATAAATACTCCGGGGTTACGGCAGCCAATCGTCGTTAAGCAGCAAGCAACTGTTGGCAGCGAAATTCCGCTCGAGTTGGGATATTTCATCTCGGGCGCCGAGCTAATTTTCGCCCTATCTCTCTGTCTCTGTCGCTCAGATGCCCAGCGATTTTTCTCCTGGGCTATATGCTCAATCGCTCGTTTGCATTGACTTTGTATGTAAACTCGATGCCAGCGAAAAACGTTAATAAGTCGGTGTGAACGCACCTTTAGCACAAAAACACTGGTGGTTGGCACGCCTGGTTTACCAGGAATGGGGTTCAAATCCCTACAGTGTCCTGCTTATTGGTGTGGCAATTGGAGGAAATCAAATATTGTTTTCTCAAATCAACAATATTGTCTGAGTTCATGTTCATTTCTATGGTTAGTTTTAAATTACAGTTCAATAGAAGGTTTGTGTGCACATCAAACCTTTTGTTAGGCCAGGTGCTGGGTACAGAAGCACAATATAGAAAAAATAGAGAAATACCCGCACACTGGAGCAGCTCCAATATATTTAATTAAACAGCTACTGCTAGTTTTAAATTAATTACACACACCGAGGATGTAATATGATGTAATGGTGTTCTCTCTCCTCTTCTCTGACTCCAGTGCTGTGTTCTACCTGGCAGTGATGGGTGAAGCCCCTGCTTCTTGGTCATCAGTGCTGGCCTCGCTCTTCCCTGCAGCAGTTCCCACCTGGATGGTATGAAATGCTGCCACTATTTTTTTGATTTGTTTTATTTAACCTTTATTTAACCAGATAAAACAATTGAGATACAAAATCTCTTTTACAAGCCAAGTCAAGTCAAGTCAACTTTATTTATAGAGCACATTTACAACAAAAGCCGACCAAAGTGCTTCACAGATAAAACACTAAAATATAGAAGAAAACGACAAGTACAGAATACACTGCTACAGAGCAAGGTGCAGTACAATGCAGCAAATACAAGTCATAAAAACAAAGTGACTAGGTTGTTAACACATTCAGTGCCAGCGACGCCATATGGCGTCAGTAGAAATTTACCGTAGAGTGCCAGCGACGCCAAATGGCGTCAGTAAATCCAAATTGTTTTTTTGACGGGGGGGTGTCGATCTAAGCTTCTTACGTCGCCTCTAACAATATTGTAGCTATTGGAGGTCGATAACCTATTTTACAAACCCATTAGGTGGCGACAGCACTCTCCTGATCAGAGAAAAAGGAGCCAAACACACAGAAATAGTCACTGGGGAAAATGAGGAAATCGCATCGCATCCGTCCGTATGCATCGACGTGCCTCCATAAACGAGCACAACGCCAGCTGTGCCCCCAGCAGCAGCATCCGCTGTCACAACTGAGCACCTCCATGTATGCTGCAACAGCACATTCACATAATCAGCCTTATTATTCCGAACTGGAAGCATGCCAGCCCGTGACAAACACACGCGGAACCAAAAAGCTGAATGTCGCGCACCATTCACTGTGTGTGCGCAGCAAACTCAGCAGAGACTGAGAGCCACCAGACACATAAGACACACCCAGGAGGCGTGTGCAGTTGAGGGGGGGGGGGGGGGGGGGGCAGCAGAGCAGCATACACTTCACCCAGATAGACCCAGACATCAGAAAATTAGCTTCAGAGTCAGTGATGTGCTTGAAATGTTTAATTTCACAAAAGGCTCATTATCTCAGCTCGTAGAAAAAAAGGGATGTTTTTGCTTCAATCAAGCTATCTTCTCCGGCTCATAACTAAAGAACGGAAAATGGGATCAATAAACTTTTTTTTGCAGGTGATAGAAGAGAGTCTCATCGTTATTTGTGCGTGTTCAGTGTTTACATAGTAATTATTAAAAAAATTATATGACTGTTTTAAAATGCATTGCGGCCTATGTGGCACAGCAAGCAACCTTTTGCCCAAGGGCCGTGGCACTGAAAGTGTTAAGAGGCAGGCTCAACTCAGGTGGAAGGCCAGGGAGAAAAGGTGCGTTTTGAGCAGGCATTTAAACGCCACGAGGCTCTGGGCTGATCTAATACGGAGGGGGAGGCTGTTCCAGAGCCTAGGGGCTGCTACAGCAGCTTCGCCACATAAACGTACTAGAGCTGGAGGCGGTTCGCCTGGCTCTCTGGCACTTCCGACATCAGATAATGGGCCACCATCTACTGATACGTTCGGACAACACCGCGACAGTGGCGTACATCAACCGGCAGGGCGGTGTCCGGTCACTGGCCCTGAAACAGCTGGCTACGGTCATCCACGAGTGGGCCCGTTTCCACCTGCTCTTTCTTTTCGGTGGCACACATTCGGGGTATTAGGGTTTTAGTCACATAAAACCCAGGCGTATTCGTTGAGTGGGAGGAAAACACAGCGAGACTGGAGACTAGGACACATTCAACAACAGACAGGTGGATCAGGTTAAGTGCACAGTGTCACACGTTTATTTTAAGACTAGCAGACATGAATGGTTATATCAAAGCATATATTAAAATTGTTACAAGTCAGAAACAATTGAATAAACTCATCGATACATTTACCCAAGGAGGATAGAATGTGAAGTTCTTCCCAGCTTCCAACGATCGTTGCAGCAGTGACCTGTCATACCTCAACACCAAGTGTCAGGGGATGAAAGGATGCTGATCTCCTCTCACTCTGTGATTTTGTACAGTAAAAAGTGACTTTCTGATTGGTCCTGAAGTGGAAAGCAGGAGGAGTCTTGAAGCCAAAAACATAATTTCCCAGAAGCCCTGAGTCTTGAGGCAAAGCCACCGTTGCCGGACTTCCTGGGATCCTCGAGTGGGCGTATCCCGACGCAGGGCATGTGGGTGTGTGTATTTGAGAGAGAGAGAGAGAGAGAGAAAGAGAGAGAGAGAGAGAGAGAGAGAGGTAGTGTTTGTGAGTGAGTGAGTGAGTGTGTATGTGTGTGTGGGGGTGTGTGTGTGTATGTGTCATGATGAATGCATATAAAGTGTGCATTATATAAACTATAAACAATAACGTACACTCTGCAGTGACATGTCTTCTGTGTGAGAGAGCTCAAGAAGGGGGGGGCGGCCGGTGGTGTGCTTGTGTGTGTGTGGGGGGTGTGTGTGTATGTGTGTCCGGGGTGTGTGTGTGTGTCTGTGTGCGGGATGTGTGTGTGTCCGCACAGGATCCATTCATTGACACACACACACATCACACATCCATGATAGTACATTTCTTCTTCATAACACAAAGCATATTTCAAACTGGATTTTCATAATTGGTTAGAAAAAACATTACATACAAATATATCTCAACCAAATTGCATAATGTTTATGAGTATATTACTTCAAACTTTTAAACAATGGTCTGTTATAAGCTTTGACGGGAAATCTACTCCCGTCTTCATGTTTACAGATAGCACGGCCACCTGCAAGGTCGAAATACGTAATTTCTTACACAGCACTTGATAATAAAATAAAGCCGTCTTTGTTCTAGGCCAGACCTCAAGAGCTTTTTTGGTGGGAAACTGCAGAAGGATGATTACATAATTCAGTGCTTTTCTCACACTAACTGTTCTCAATTGCACATGGGCACATGGGCAGCTCTCAACATCAATCCCAAACACATATGATACAATCACATATGATCACCCTATTGATTAGAATATGGGCCGTCTGTAAACATCAATAGGGGCTACCTCAACCTGGCTGCGGACCGCACATCATTGCCCCCCCCAGTACGGGTATTGGCTATCATTCCTCAGTCTAAGTGTTGTCAGTTCTTGTGTCTCCTAGTAAACCATATCAAGTGTGCTCTGAAACACCTTCAGTCCTCACACGAAAACGCTGTCATTCTTCCTGCATTACTGTTTCACTCCTCACACGTCAGTCATCGCACAATACGGCGTCACTCGTCAGTCATCAGTCCTCACTCGTCAGTCATCAGTCCTCACTCGTCAGGCATCACTCGTCAGTCATCAGTCCTCACTCGTCAGTCCTCACTCGTCAGTTATCACTCCTCATGTCTCACACGAAAACGCTATCATTTCTCCTGCAACATGCCTCAGTTATCACTCAAACTAGCTGTCAGTCATCACTCCTCACGTCTCACATGAAACCGCTGTCATTCGTTGTTTTTGGTTGTTCTTCCGTGGGTGTTGGGGAAACTGCAAGAACGCCTCCGTGAATTGAGCAACACTTTTTTACAACTTTACTTCCGGTTGAGTGATTTTGCCTTCAAAATAAAGGCGCACGTTTTTTTATTTACAATATAGATTTAAGTAGTAATCTATGAGACCCAACAGAATTAACATAGTAACACTAAGAGGAACATCTAGTTTAATGTTTGATGACAATAGACCATATATATATATATATATATACACCTAACCCTAACCCTATATATACAGTATATACCATATTGCGGTTTCCCCATCACACACAAGAGAACAACCAAAAACAACAAATGACAGCGTTTTCATGTGAGACGTGAGGAGTGATGACTGACGGCTAGTTTGAGTGATAAGTGAGGCACGTTGCAGGAGGAATGATAGCGTTTTCGTGTGAGGCGTGAGGAGTGATGACTGACAGCTAGTTTGAGTGATAACTGAGGCATGTTGCAGGAGAAATGATAGTGTTTTCGTGTGAGGCGTGAGGAGTGATGACTGACAGCTAGTTTAAGTGATAAGTGAGGCACGTTGCAGGAGGAATGACAACGTTTTCATGTGAGACGTGAGGAGTGATGACTGACGAGTGAGGACTGACGAGTGAGGACTGATGACTGACGAGTGATGACTGACGAGTGAGGACTGATGACTGAGGACTGATGACTGACGAGTGACGCCGTATTGTGCGATGACTGACGTGTGAGGAGTGAAACAGTAATGCAGGAAGAATGACAGCGTTTTCGTGTGAGGACTGAAGGTGTTTCAGAGCACACTTGATATGGTTTACTAGGAGACACAAGAACTGAGGGAGGGGGAGGCCCTAAAATGGTTGCCATACCCCAGTGCCGAATTGCATGAAATTCGACCAATTACTTAGGGGTAATTGTAGGGGAGTGGCCTCCCCGAGGTATATAATCATATCAGTGCATTAATGATTTGTTTAAATCTGTACTTTGTGTTACAGGAGGCTTGTTGTGGCTGTCTGCCAGTCGCTGCTTTGCCCATATTTAGTTTTAGGATTGTTTTGGGTTGCAACAACAATAACCTATAGTTATTTTGCCTCTCTGTTTTATACCAGTTGTAATTCGGTACAGGCCCAGCACCAAGGGGGGAAATCATCCACCTTTACTCACGTTTTGGTGGTGCTGGAACCCCTTGGCCCGGTGGGCCTGTGTCTCCTATCCCCCCCCCCCCCCAAAAAAAAATGTAGTAGCCTACATTTTGGGACAGCCTATCCCATTTCGAGCACTCGTTATCCAGATTTGGTAATCCTGAAAAGTTTGTATCACAGTAATCCAATCCAATGTTGCTTTGAAAAACCAGCACAAAAATAAGATGGATTACATGATCCTGGATAGCAAAAAATAGGATTTCCAAATCCGGATCAGTTTTATCCGGATTAAACCTTTTGAACAACTGGGCCCAGGCTACAACTGTAGTACAACTATATGTGCTTTGCAGAAATCTCAACCAAATGTGACATTCCAAAAATGTTTTCTTCTTTTCTTATTCCATGTAGGTAAGATAATCACATTACAGATTAGTAAAAACATCATAAACTAGCTGCCCTCCTGCACACACTCGCACCACCACCCTCACCTCTCTGCTGACAAGAAAAGCAGGACTTGTCCAAGTTGTGCATCAGTGCTCTGCTCCATCACTCCAGAACAACTTCAACTCATTCAACATCTTTCTCCATCAGCAGAAGTACCTGCTCCAACTGGTGAGTTGCGTATGGTAGCAATAATACCACTACAACTTCAGTTCTCAGAGATGAATATTTATTTGACAGGACTTTCAGTTTTAGGTGAACACAGTCTCAAATAGACAAAACACAAAGAAAATGACTCAGTCTGCACCATTGCAATGTAGGCTATAACTGTCACCTTAGTACAAGGGCATCAAGTAACATGCTAGGACTCATTTGCAGTCTCATTCACACAGCTAAATGGCTCTACAAAGACAAATAATCCTACACTCTAAAGCAGCATCCAATGAACAAAAATAAACATTTGTACAGGATAGAAAACCTTTCCACTCAGAAGCGTCATGCCCATTGTAACTGAGGGGGCAATTCCCCCCTCAGATTTTTGAGAGGTAAAATTTTTTTTTTTATAAACATAGGCTAAAATATTATAGGCTATGTATGGTAGTTGAAACATAGTTTCAAGTTGATGTTTATTTATGTTTGTATAGTTAAAACAAAAACATAAATACTGTATAGGCTACATACAGTACAACACAAAAGGCTGTTATTTACCCTTTGTCGCCACCTGGTGAGTAAATTTTATATAACTAAAACCATTCAAATTGACAACCGGTCCGCAAATTTTTCCCCCATGTATCTAAATCTGGCAGAGTTCGCCCCCTCAGATTGTTGGCTTGCATGACGCCCCTGTTTCCACTTGGTTTGGGCCAGTGATGTCATGACATCACCAACACCATAAAATGGAGGAAGTGCTGCATGTAGGCCCCTCCCCAAACCAACGACCGCATGGTGACGTGAGTCTGAACAAAGGAACAAACAATCGGTAAGAAGGAACAGAACAAACAATTCAACAATGTTTGAACCTGCAACTCAATAAGCGTGATTTAAACTAACTTGGTTGTGTGTGCTTTAACTTAACCATATGCTGTGATGTAAACCGTAACATAATGCCAACACAAACAAAGCTGGGATTGTATGTGGTGCAATTAGAAAAGTTAGAAAAGAAAACGTAAATGATAGCTAAGTGAAACATGTAGAAATAAGAGTGCATTTCTAGTTTCATTGATACTGTCTTAACTCATTCACCGCCAGTTTAGGACTGCCAATATTTAGCACAGGCCAAAGATTTTCATAATTGTTGGTCATCTTTCAAGACCCACAGTAAATTATCTATTAGCACCAGAGTGATTTGCAATACCTCAAAATGAAGATGTACGTCTCTGGGTTCACCAGGAAAAAAAAAGTTAGCTTTTAGCATGTTCTGTACTCTACTTATAGCCATTTATATACACCCTGTTTTCCCCCAAAAGTTCTCCCTGAGAAAATAAACAGGAGAAAAGGCAATTTTTGTAAAAGGGCACAATCTCAGGCAGAACTCACTCTCAATTCTTTTATTTTGAACTGTATTGACATCAGACATGTAAATATTATTCGTTAGGACACAAATGACAAAAAAAATATATATATATATATATATATACACATGAAGTGCTTTTTTTTACATTCAACAATACAGTTTACTCGGTGTGAGTGTGCAGACAGACAGACAGACAGACAGACAGACAGACAGACAGACACACCGACAGACAGACAGACAGACAGACAGACAGACACACACACACACACACACACACACACACACACACACACACACACACACACACACGATCCCCGATCCCCCTTTTAGATTTCTAACCCCACATAGGATAAGCAATAACCACGCCCTGTGGCGCTGGGATTGGCCAGGAGCAACACTGGAGGGCACGCAGCCCAGCGATTTCATGAACTGAATAGCTCTTGAGAAAGGACAGCGGGCGCTTCTGCCTTGTGCCTTGCTGTTGTGTGTTTATTTTGCACCCGTCCTCGTCCATGTCTCCCTGTCATATCCTCCCTGCTATCTGATCGTTCCCGTTTTCCCCTCGGCTATTCAACACGTCCTCACCGCCCTCGCAAACTGATCGATCATTTCCTCATTCCTCCGATGATCAAACACATCTCTTGATTACTTTCTCCCGGCTGGCACAGAGGAAGGCGACTCCAGCTCGTGCAGCGCGCCGAGGCGCGTTTCAATGGCGTTTCTCCTGTCTGCACAAGGAAGCGTTACCCGTTTTCTGCTTTTCCTCTTGCTCAATTTCAAAACAACAGCTGCGGTATGTGTTTGTTCACGTGTTGTCTTAGATGCTAGGGACCTGATACCATGTGACAGGCTGGGGAAGTGTTTAAACTACGCCCTGCAGTAATAAAAACAAAAACACGTCAAACACGTCATTGGCGGGGAGGGCTATTTCTGATAACACGTCAAAGACGTCATTGGCGGTGAATGAGTTAAGTAGAGAATGACACGTAGGCAAACCACCCATGAAGCTAAATGAAGACTTGTTTCCTTTTCCAGGACAACCTGTTGCTGCAAATCCAACTTCATCAAATCACCAGTCATCAGAACAAAGGTATGATTTTTTTAAAGGGATACTTCTCACTTAAATATTTGTATGCATCGCTACAGTAAAGATTATTGATTTATTCTTGATTTTTAGCCTATAGTTTTTTATGCCTCCGCCGGCGAAGCCAGGCCGAAGGCATTATGGATCCGGGTTGTCCGTCCGTACGTACGGCCGGCCGGCCGTCCGTACGGATGTCCGTCCGTACGGATGTCCGTCCGTACGGATGTTTGTTAACGCCATATCTGAGGAACGCCTTGACGGAATTTCATCAGATTCGCCTTAAACATTCACTTAGGCTCAAGGATGATCTGATTAGATTTTGGTGGTCCAAGGTCAAAGGTCAAGGTCACTGTGACCTCTCGAACGCCATTTTCAAGCTTGTTAACGCGATATCTGAGGAACAACTTGACGAAATTTCATCAGATTCGCCTTAAACATTCACTTAGGCCCAAGGATGATCTCATTACATTTTGGTGGTCCAAGGTCAAAGGTCAAGGTCACTGTGACCTCTCGAACGCCATTTTCAAGCTTGTTAACGCCATATCTGAGGAACAACTTGACGCAATTTCATCAGATTCGCCTTAAACATTCACTTAGGCCCAAGGATGATCTGATTACATTTTGATGGTCCAAGGTCAAAGGTCAAGGTCACTGTGACCTCTCGAACGCCATTTTCAAGCTTGTTAACGCGATATCTGAGGAACAACTTGACAAAATTGCATCAGATTCGCCTTAAACATTCACTTAGGCCCAAGGATGATCTCATTACATTTTGGAGGTCAAAGGTCAAGGTCACTCTCACCTCTCAAACGCCATTTTCAAGCTTGTTAACGCGATATCTGAGGAACGCCTTGACCGAATTTTCATCTGATTCGCCTTAAACATTCACTTAGGCTCAAGGATCATCTGATTACATTTTGGTGGTCAAAGGTCAAGGTCACTGTGACCTCTCGAACGCCATTTCCAAACTTGTTAACGCCATATCTCAGGAACACCTTGACGAAATTGCATCAGATTCGCCTTAAACATTCACTTAGGCTCAACCATGATCTGATTCCATTTTGGTGCTCAAAGGTCAAGGTCACTGTGACCTCTCAAAGGCCATTTTCAAGCTTTGTTAACGCCATATCTGAGTAACGCCTTGACGGAATTTCAGCAAATTTGCCTCTAATGGCGATTTGGACTCAAGAATGAACTAATGGCGGAGGCATAAGTCCGCGTTGCGGTCGTTCTAGTTTGTTTTTGTTTTTTTTATCCTTGGATATCATCTGCATTGGGGTTACTCTATAAAGGACATTTTATTTTCAGGTATTTTTTGTGCATTTATTCCAAATTTAGAAATCTTAAGAGAAAATCTGTACATGCACTGGGAAATGACTGCTAGATCTTTCACTTATACACAGTGATTTCATACCCATAGTCAAAGGTTAGCATAGGCCCCCTGAATCCACCTAACCTTTTTCAATCAACCATTCTCTACTTTACCTTCAAGTTTAGGCCTGAAAATGTGAGTATGTAAGGGTTGCTTCATAAGGACTGTACACTGACAAGAACAAGGAAGAACACAGAAGTTAAGAGAGCGCATACATTGAAAAAAGAAACCATGCATGAATATCTTTATAGAACAGAAGCTTGTATTTTATTTTAGGAACATTTTTACACACTGACCAACTAAAAGTTGAATTTCTAAAAGTCAAATTCCCCTTTAACTCATTAAAGTTTACATACATTAAGTTAGACCACACAATGTATTTACCGTTTCAAAAATCTCTTTCCACAGATGACATCAGTTTTTCATTTTGTTATGCTCCTCTGTTTGACCAGCGGATTGGTTATTGGATATACTGTAAGTGAAATCTACAGAAATATTGTGCTTTTTAACATTGTTTATATTTTATTTAAAATTGGTCTCATAAGGCCTCCCTGACAAAATGTAATATTTACATATTACTAAGATTAAATTAAAAGCAAAAATAAATACCATTTCATGTCCGATATATTTCTCTTTTTAACAAAATGTACACTATGTTGAGACACAGGTAGATGCACAATGAGTTAACTTTTACAATGCTGCCTACATTGATAAACTACGCATTTGTTTCAGTACTGTATTAATAAGACTGAATTAAAATAATCCAAGAAAAGCAAAGTCAAACTAGATTTCATTCCTGACATTCTGTTCTTTGTGTTCACAGGATGCGCAGGGTTTGTACCTCTTTGTTTTAGTTGTATGTTTTTCTCATACTCAAGCCATTAGCTTGATGGCCTTCCCAAATGCAACTGAACATTTTGTGGGTTTTTTTATGTGTTCTGTAGTTTGTAACACTCTTGTGCAGGGGTGAAAGTGGTTTGAATTTCTTGCAGGAACTATAGGTTACTACCCCAACCTTCATCATTTCATATTGTTCTCCTCCCACCCCCATCGCCTGTTCTTTCTTCTGAGGAGGGACCTGCTGCTTCTTGTTGAGTCTCCTCTTCCTCCCTCTGGCCCTCAACTGTTTTAATTCAATTAGAATAACATTTACAACTAAATTCATCAACAGTCAAACAGTCTCTGTCTTTGAATTGTCAGAACAGTGGGCAGATAAATTAATGAACAGATTATTAGTAAAATAAAATATCTCAAAATGTATCCTACAATGTGTAGGATACATACAAAATGTTGTACTGTATGCACACAGACTGTGTTCTGAGTAAGCCAATGTCTAGTTTGCTAGTAAGCTAACTTCATGTTCATTCTCTGGTCTAAATTAGCATAATCACCTGTGTTTGCATCTGGGTGGGTTTTCATTTTGCAGAGGCTCTGCCTCCCCCCTCTGGCCCTCAATTTGCTCTCTTCTTCTAACTTTAGCCACATTATCTGCTTCTTTATCTCTCTCCTTCCTCTTAAACATTTGAGTTATTGTTCGTTGCATGTTTGTGCTCCTTTTGTTCTGAAAACAATGGCAAACATGTTGGGCTCGTTTATTATCCATCCTTGCCCGCTGCCCGGTGCAAATTGCATTAATAAAGTAGGTGCATTTGGTCGCAAAATGTCCGGGAACAATAAATCAAACGCACCTTTATATAACAGTTAGTTCCGGCCGAGTAATTTGATTGGACAAGAGTTGCCTACCGCCATCCATTTCACGTTAACACGCCTGTTAAATCGCGTTAAATCGCTGTCCGTTCAGTTGGTTCATGAAATCGCTGGGCTGCGTGCCCTCCAGTGTTGCTCCTGGCCAATCCCGGAGCCACAGGGCGTGGTTATTGCTTATCCTATGTGGGGTTAGAAATCACGCAGCGCTGGCACTTCACTGTGTGTGTATCACTCGATTTCACTGCGCCTCCTCCAGCCTGCTGTTACTCGCCCCACAATTGCCACAAAGTAAACCCATGCCTTGCGGCACATCGCTGCCTCTCAGTGGTTGGAAATATTACCGTTTCTGCTTGCTTGCTTGATTGGGAACTACACTCGTGCAATCCTGGGGGAACTTTATTGTTGGCGGAGCAGAGGCAAGCCGCAAGCGAGACTAGACTTGACACAGCCCAGTGCAGCAGCAGCAGCGGCATTCAGGAGCTGCGTGCTGGAAGCGCAAATCAGCCTACACAGCATGGATTAAAAACCACTGACAGCCAGGTCTAAAACACGGAACAATTTAGAAGTAATTTATGAGAGAGACTGTTGTTTATTAGTAATGACATAACGTCAGCCATGCATTTCCTTGTTGGAAATTATGGATCGACTGCACTCTGCAGCAATCGGATTTTGATTGACAGGGAGCTGCATGTCTTCCCCCAACGGCGTTCAGGCACCAAAAGTCTTACCGGAACTGCGCACCGGACGGTTCCGGCCCACTTTCACCAGTGCTCTTGTGGGACCATGGGAAATTAAACTGACTGTTTCTATAACTGAAACAATAAATCTTAACGTCCATATGCGACAGAGGTGAATACATAAAGTACAGTACTTGGCAGTTTGTGACTCCAGACTAATGGTGGGCAGCTTCTCCATGTGTTGGTTTGTCTGTAAAGATGACAGTTTTGTTGACAATGGCCATAGAGTTCCTGTTCCATTTTGGTGCTCATTCAGTTCCCTCTTTTGGTCAGGAGA
Organism: Poromitra crassiceps; assembly: GCF_964638095.1. Taxonomy (NCBI): domain Eukaryota; kingdom Metazoa; phylum Chordata; class Actinopteri; order Beryciformes; family Melamphaidae; genus Poromitra; species Poromitra crassiceps. The sequence goes on from NC_139630.1 coordinate 1,976,193, forward strand.
TGGCGATATAGATCCTTTTATCATGAATAGTCATTTTTATCATGCCAATTATAGTTATACCTAGTCTAGATGCTGACAATTAATAGAATTTCTTAATATACAGTTTGAGATGCTAGGATATTTGAATGTGTTATACACCAGATACACAGACAACAGGTGGCGAGCCTGAAACAAACTTTTTTCATAATTATTTGTATAATTTAAATAAGTTGCATGATCTAAAAATCAATATTTCACATACTGTGCACCTAGTATTTGTAATCCAAGACTCTATTCTTTATCTTTTTTCTAACAGTAAAATGTGGTGAACAGGACTGTCCTTCTGGTTGGGCCCACCATGGCTCTCGCTGTTTCATCTTCCATAACAGTTCCATGCTGGATTGGGTTCATGCAGAGGTATTGATGGAACAATACTCCTATCAGGCTGTTTCTGCCAATGATGTAAAACTGCTTGTTCCTAAACAAATACTTTAAAAAAGTACAGTCTATTTCAAGTCTTCATAAACTGCAATACAGACACATTAATTATGCATATTGATCTTGAAGACAACTTGTACTTTAAGATGACGTGAAATTCACTCATATATCGTGTATTGCCATTCAGCCTATAGATGCTGAGATATGATTTTTGGTCTATATCCCTCAATCGTACTAACTCTTTATCTCTACATTTCTGTCTCATCCTACTCACTCCTGCCATTTTATCTCCCTACCTGAATCTTCTCCTTGCTTCTCCATTAGCTCGCCTGCATTTCCCAAGGTCGAAATTTGGCCTCGGTCCACAGTCGGGCAGAGCAGGACTTCCTCAAAGAGCTGGTTGAGGGGGGTACGGTGGTTCAGTGGTAAGCGCTGTCGCCTCACAGCTCGAAGGTCCTGCGTTCGATTCCCACCTGGGACGCTGTGAACATTGAAGGAATGCGTGCCCGTCCGCATGTCCTCGAGTGCCCACCGCCCGGGTCACAAGTAATAAGTATGAAGAAAATGAAGGTCAAAGATGTCACAAGATGTTACATAAAACATACTTCAGCATGCGCTGGGACGCGTCATCAGTGATGTTGACTGGGGTCGTAAGGTGTTTCGGGTCTGTTCAACATCATACACCCTCGCCCAGTAGACCCAGCCGAGGCCGATTAAAATCCCGACCCGCATCCCAGAAGCAGCCGCACACGGATCAGCCCTCCTACTCTATCTGCAACGTTGCCCGCGGAAGGGCCGATCACGCCCAATCCGCTGCAATAAAGCTAGTGCTACGCCGCAGCATTGCAAGACCCTTCGGTGCATGGAGGCTCTAAGGCGTTATGGGTTGTCTCCCAGCCGCTCACCTCCTTCGTCTCACCAGGCCCTCCCGGGGCACAGGCATCCAGTGGCAAAATGGATGCCTCAAGAAGGCCTAAACCCATCCCATACCGGGTTGCCGTCAAGACAGTTTATTAAAACAAAAGTGCAAACACAGCAAACCACACAGCAAACCAAACGTGTATAAACATAAGTAAAAATTAAAGGTGCAAACAGTGTCCAAAAGCTCGAGGTGAGTGACGAGAGTCTAGTCTGTGCCATGCCGGCCAGCCATCGTCTGCATTAGCGCGCGCAGCATCGTAAGGAAGTCCTGGTTGAAGGCAGCAGTAGCCGCCATTTCCTCCCTCCGCAGGATGGCTTCCTGCTCCCTTGCCGCAACCACGTCACTGGCGAGCCTCTCGGCGAGCAGCCCCTGCCTCTCGGAGAGCCTCTCAGCGAGCAGCCCCTGCTGGACCCGGTTCAGCTGCTGCTGTTCAACGTCAGCCGCCAGCATCTCCCGCATGATGGTCACCTGGTCCTGTTCCCTTGTGCGTCTCCTCCTGCCTGGAGAAAAAACGGGAAAAACACAAGAATGTGCTTGTTTAACCACACTGAACATCTGATAACAGACATTGTCATGAAGGCTTAACATTGGTTGAAACTGGTATTAGTTTAGCTGGCTTCCTTATGGAGATGTTTATAAATGTTCATATTGTATACAATGAGATGGGTACACTTCCAAATGTTTTCTCATGCATGCTTACCTGTGTTTTGACGCACCGGTGGGACCGGTGTAGACGCTGCAGCTGGCCTCATTGCCCGCGCTGCTGGGGACGTAGGTTCCTCTGGTTCTGGTGGGGCCGGTGTTTGGGCTCTCTGCGGTGTCATTGCGGTCTGGCGTCATCGGGGGAGTCTGCAGACTCTGCACTCCCCTCGCTTGGTAGCGAAATCGACTCTTGAACAGAGAGATTATACAAATGACTCATTAATTACCAGGTTCACACAGAAGTCAAATTCAAGCACTTTTCAAGCCTTTTCAGCACCTTATGGCTATGGCAAATTACATAGGCTATTTATATATACAGTACTCAAACTGATTATTTAACTTCCTTCATAACATTATATTGTTTCATACAGACAATAGTATTTCAAATTCACTTTTTGTTACTGTTCATTTGGACCTAGCACAAAAGCTAGGTCCAGCCTAGCTTTTTTTCCCCCTTTGTCCCTAAACATGTCCCTAAACCTTACTGCATTTTATTTCACAGGTGGTCCACATGCTTTTAAGCGGCCTGCAAACATTGTATTTATTAATTTGCTTGTTTATTTCAAGCTCTTTTATGCACCTCCCCAGTAACAGGCAACAACAACCGGACGTAAACAATGGGAGACCATGTTCATTCTACCGTGAGTTTAAGATAGGAGCGCTTAGCAACTAGCCAGCCAAATAACGATAATGATAACGTTTTCAAGCACACTAGCCTACCGGCGTCACACACACACACACACACACACAAACAACAACAATGCGAAACTTACCACCCTCGATCATGGACTCGAGCATCATCGTGGCTGTGTCCAGGCCACCCTCCCTTGGCCTTGGTTGGCCGGTCAATGGCCGTAGATGCCGTCCATCTGGACGAGCCACTTCCAGTGCTTCCTATCGTTCCCACTCCGCCCGTTGTGGTCCCTGATAGCTCGGTAGTCACTTTTTAGTTTTTTTAACTTCTCCCTACACTGTTGGGAAGTGCGCGTGTAGCCGTGTGTGGCCAGCATCCCCGAGATCTCCTGGAACACCTTCTCATTTCGAGTTGCACCATCCAGCTCTCGCTGGATGCTGTCTTCCGCAACACAACACAAGAAGGTCTGCACCTAGCTCAGCGTTAGTCCATGGAGTGGGCTTGTGGGCGCGGGCGCGGGCTGCCATGTTTAAAAATAAAAGATAGCAGGGGAAAGCTCCGTTGAGTAGAAAGCAGTGCAGGGCTGTAAAATGTGGTGGAAATGAGCCAGTAGTAGCAGTAGTAGAAAGCTCTGGTGCATAGCGTGCCTTTTAAATATGGCGCAAAGCTACCTGGCTGCTGCAGATGACGACGCGTGACGCGGATGACGTTTGGGACCTACTCGCCAGCCCTTAGAACCCCAACGAAGCAGGGACGAAAAGTAGCACGACTCAACCCCACATTTGTCGAGTCGAGCGGAGCGGGACCGCGCTACTACCTGCGGTGGAAATGGGCCATTAGGCAACCGGTAAAGATTGGAATGAACACCGGCCGTGGCACGAGCCGACCTACGAAGCCCTGGCGACGGCGGGGCCGAAGGCCCCGGTGATGGAGGAGGTGAAAGCTCACCCCCACCTACACCTTCTCCCTCAGACAGACTGGGACGAAGCCCCACTGCCCCTTGAGCAGACCTTTGTGAGGGGGAAGACACCTGCTCCCCACGAACCCCAGTCCGGCCAGTCCCCCCACCAACCAACTCCGACACTTTCTGTGCTAATTCAGCTATTTGCGCCTGCTGCTGCTTCAGGGTGCTCTCAAACAGGGTTTTCTGCTGTTTTACAGTTTGCAGAATTTCTGCCATAACCGGGTCGGGCTCGGGGAGCACAGCAGCCGTGACCGCATTAGATGCAACAGCTTGCACCAAGTTTGCTTCACGTCACAATGGTTGATGTCATCAATAATAGCCATTAATGCGTGCGAGTACTCACGAATGGACTCTCCCTCGCGCTGCCTTCTGTCAAAGAACTGTTTTTGCAGCCTGGTCAGGGAATGGGGCTGCCCGTACAACTCTCTCAAAATCTCCACCACTCGTTTAGGGTCACGTCTCTCGGCCTGCGACCGATACTTTACCTCCTGCCTGGCCTCCCCACCTAAATGGTCATAAATGTACATGGCCCATTCTCCATCTTCAAAATGGCGGTAACCTAAAACTGAGTTCACTTTATCCAACCACTCATAAAACTCAGCACAGGAACCCCCATTAAAAACCAGGACATTTTTTCTCTTTTGGAACATAGATGATATCTCTAGATGTCAGACCAGACCTACCCCCCTCTCCAGCAAGTGATCCCACCTGCTGTGGCCCCTCGTGGGGACTGGATCTAGGAGGAGGCCCCTGCTGTTGCAACCGGTCCGTTAGTGTCATTCAAGTCCCTTAAGGCTGCCATAGCTGCCTTATCTTCTTCAGCCCTGTCCTTAAGGGCCTGTAGCTCAGCCTTAAGATCCTCCATTGTCAGCAGCCGCTTCCCTGCTTCGTCCACCGTCTCCACTCGTCCAATCACCTGGTTTTCGTGAGACCCACTGCCTTGGTCTAACACTGTAACCTGCTGCCACCCCTAAATCCTGCCCCACCAACACTGAGTCAACCAACCTGTCATCAGATGCTCTTTCGTAAAACTACTATTAATACTGTGCGTTTCCAATGGATGCTCACAGCGCTAAACTGTGGCACCTAGAGACCACAGCCACAGGTTCCAACGCCCTTAAGGCACACACACCAAGAAGCAGCTTAATATTAAAATAGGAATCTTTATTATCGACAAAAATATATATATATATGTTTTAGTTAAAACAGCTCTCACAGCTCTCACAGCTTTCTCTCTGTGTGGAGTTTGCATGTTCTCCCCATACCCCCCAGGGGGTTCCTCCGTATATAACCCCCCCCCCACTAAAACATGCAGAAGATCAGATCGTCATCGTCATCTGACCAGTGACGACAACATCCGAAGTTGGTCCCCGGGCGCTGTACGAGAAAGCGACCACTGCTCCTGGCCTGCCCCTCGGAGGAAAGGACATGCCTGGATGGGTTAAATGCAGAGGACACTTTTCACCGGCCACCGTCAGCATGAGTGTGTTGTGGCCGCATGCATGTATTATGGTGTTCGTGTGACAATAAAAGATGGGCTTGTCCGTTACGAGTTTTTTTTTTCTTTTTCTTTTTTTTTCTTTTTTCACAGCACAGGTTAGTTGACACTTGTTACATATCACCACGTCATGATAGCACGCAGCAACAATAATTACGTGTAATGGCTCCCGCAAGATGGTGGTCTTACACAATAAGTTATACAATCAAATCAAACTAATGTATCACAATGACGAAATAAACCATAACCAGCCAAGGCCGTGGCTCACTAGCTGCAATCCAAATGAAACAAAAACATAGTAGAGAGAGGGCGCCGGGAGAGAGAGGGCGACCAGCTGCGAGCTCCGTAAACTTCGTAGGATATAGGCTTTTTTCTTAGAGTAATTTCGTTTTTATTTATAATTTTGTTGCGTCTATTCGCCTTGTAAATATCCAGTGTATATATCAAAGTCTTTTATATAGTGCACATAGTAGCGTATTTGCACTTTTTGCGGAAAAAAGACCGCAGCAGCGGGGACTATTGTTTGCTCTCGCTGCGCGCCAAAAATGGAGGACATCAACAACAGGACTCTCACCAGTGCCACCACGTACAGATACAACAGAACATCAGAAATGCATGAAATCACCCCAACCTGGACTGGTTGGCTCCAGACCTCACCAAATTCCCTGAACTCAAACAACAGCAACGGAGAAGAGGGAGGCGAGGAGGATTAAACGCCCGTCTAAGGAGACGCGCAAACAGGCCACCTTTGCCTAGCGTTCTTGGTAACTGTCTGCCTTTCCGAAGCCCTGCCACTCCCAACGTTAACTTCCATTATTCGGACTGGCGGTCGTTCACCTTAGAAGCCGCAATGCCGACCTTAGGTTTAGGCGTGGGGGTGGGAGAGGTTAGGTTTTGGGTTAGGGTCTGGGGGAGGTTAGGTTTAGGCATGGGGGGAGGTTAGGTTTGGCGTGGGAAAACGGGGAATATAGAACCCGGGGAACATAGACATGATCCCTTTCTGAGTGCCGATATTTCGGAGTGGCAGAACGTCGGAGTGGCAGCACGTCGGAGTGGCAGCATGTAACCAGCGTTCTTCTGGCTAACGTGCAATCACTAGAAAACAAAATGTGCGAACTAAGAGCACAAGCACAATTTCAAAAGGACATAGCGAGCTGCAACGTTATGTGTCTGACTGAAACCTGGCTCTCACATGAGACAGCAGACCACGCCATCACAATACCTGGATTCAGCCTGCACAGGGGAGACAGAGACGCATAACGTTCCGGTAAGATGAGAGGAGGCGATGTTTGTTTGATGATTAATAAGAACTGGAGTACCAACAACACTAATATCGGGACGTATTGCTCAGCAGAACTGGAGTATGTTATGCTTCAGTGCGTACCTCACTACAGTCCGAGGGAGTTTACCACAGTCACCCTCACAGCTGTGTATATCCTACCACAAGCAGACACTAATAACGCTCTCAGAGAGTTGGACCACGCAATCAGCGCACAGAAGGCAAGACAGCCAGAAACGGCGCTGATAGTGGCAGGGGACTTTAACAGAGCAAACCTGAAAAAAAGAATGCCCACCCTCCACCAGAACATACACTTCAGCACACGAGGGAAAAACACATTGGATCAGTGCTACACAAACATCCCTGGCTGCTACAAAGCAACACCCCGCCCCCATTCAGCAGATCGCACCACGCCTCCATCCTGCTCGTTCCCAGGTACCGTCAAAAACTCAAGCAACACCCCCCGGCCTTCCGAACCGCCCACTGCTGGTCAGACCAATCAGAGGACATCCTGAGGGACTGCTTCGACCAAACAGCATGGGAAGAGTTCAGGGCTGCAGGGGACCTGGACGATTATGCAGAAACGGTGACAGTTTTCATAAGGAAATGCACAGAGGATATAATCCCAACAAAAATAATCAAACTAATGCCAAACCAGAAACCCTGGATCAACAGCGATGTCCGGGCTGCCCTCCACGCCAGGACCACCGCCTTCAACTCTGGAACACCAGAGGAATACAAGCAGACAAGATATGCCCTCCGAACCACTATAAAAAGAGCACGGAGAGAGTATGGCAATATGCTAGAGTCCAAACTGGACTCTAACAACCCCAGGCATCTATGGAGAGGACTCCATGCTGCCACTGACTTCAAGGGGGAGAAACAGCAATCCCCCCACACATCACCCTCCCTGCCGGACGAACTCAACGCGTTCTACGCTAGGTTTGACCCCTCTGCCAGAGTGCCCCGCCCTCCTCCCTCCCTCCTCTCCTACCCCTCTCCGCCACCTCCCCCCCTCTCCCCACCACCCCCCCTCCACCTCCCCCCCTCCTCTCCTCCCCCCCTCCGCCACCTCTCCCCCCATCACCCCTCCTCCTCCTCTCCTCCCCTCCATCACCCCCCTTCTCTCCTCCCCCCCACCACCTCCTCTCCTCCCCCCCCCCGCCACCTCTCCGCCCATCACCCCTCCTCCTCTCCGTCCCCCCACCACCCCTCCTCCTCTCCTCCCCCCCACCCCTCAGCACCCCCACCCCCTCCCATTCCCACCTAACCACCAACCACCCCCCCACCTCCCACCCCCCACAGATCCAGACCGCCCTCTCACCATCACGGAGGATGAGGTGCGCCGGTCGTTCTTGGGTATCAACCCACACAAGGCGGCCGGCCCGGACGGGATCCCCGGGCGTGTCCTCAAGGCCTGCGCCCACCAGCTGGCAGGCGTCACAGACATTTTCAACCAGTCCCTCTGCCTCCGACAAGTTCCCTCCTGCTTCAAAGCAGCGACAATCATCCCCATTCCCAAGCAGCAGAAAGTGACCAGCCCCAATGACTGGCGCCCAATAGCCCTCACGCCCATAGCCAGCAAGTGCTTTGAAAAGCTGGTTATATCACAGATCCGCCCCACACTCCCCCCGGACCACGACCCGCTACAATTTGCATACCGCCCCAACAGGAGCACAGCGGATGCAGTAGCACACGTGCTCCACACCGCCCTCTCCCACCTGGAGGGGAAGGACACCTATGTGAGAATGCTGTTCGTGGACTACAGCTCAGCATTCAACACCATAGTACCCTCCAGCCTGGTACGCAAGCTCAAGGATCTGGGACTAAACACAGCAATGTGTGACTGGATCCTGGATTTCCTGACAGATCACCGCCAGGTGGTGAGAGTGGGCAACCTCACCTTCTCCCCACTGACCATCAGCGTAGGAGTGCCCCAGGGGTGCGTCTCCAGCCCCTTCTGGTACGACCTCTACACCCACGACTGCGTGGCGACTCAATCTTCGAACACCATTGTGAAGTTTGCAGACGACACAGCAGTCGTGGGGCTGATCTCCAGGAGCGACGAGACGGCCTACAGAGAGATATGTTCATATAAGTATTCGACATATATCCACATATATATCCAGGATATATGTGCATATATGTACATATGTATCACAATATATGAACATGTATGGAATTGGAACGTTTCATATATGGTCCATATATGTTAGTCCTATATAATTATATATGTGCATACATGTATAGATTGTATATGGGCACATATGGTAATTAATTATATGTACATTTGTATGCATTGACACTATACGGACATATATGCTTAATACATATAAAACTATATATGAATAATAACTATACATACATATATGTTTTATTTTATATGAACATATATGACTATTACCTGTGTATAACTGTATGTATTTACCTGTATTCGACATATATCCAGGATATGCGTGCATATATGTGCATATATATCACAATATATGAACATGTATGGAATTGGAACGTTTCATATATGGTCCATATATGTTTGTCCTATATAATTATATATGTGCATACATGTATAGATTGTATATGGACACATATGGCAATTAATTATATGTACATTTGTATGCATTGACACTATACGGGCATATATGGTTAATACATATAAAACTATATATGAATAATAACTATACATACATATATGTTTTATTTTATATGAACATATATGACTATTACCTGTGTATAACTGTATGTATTTATCTCTATTCGACATATATCCACCTATATATCCAGGATATATGTGCATATATATCACAATATATGAACATGTATGGAATCAAAACACATATCTCTTCATTAAAAGAGATGTAATTTTCCAAATTATTTTTGATTGAACAACATCTCAGAAGTGAAACCCACCATGAAAATGGTTAGTTTTGTGCAAGACTTCCAGCACTACTGGATATTTTCAAGGTTTGTCCAGTGTGCATGAGATTGAAAAATAAGGGTTTTTTGACAGTGGAGTCATTAAAATGCCCCACAGTCTATATTATGGTTTTAGTGTAAACATTATATATTATATATGATTTAGAAGCTCATCGTAAAGCTGATTCCAAATATATAATTTAAAAGCTTCATAAATTAAATCCTGTGGAGTTATTAACCATATTAGATCCCTAATCTCTGCCCCAAATGCATCATGGGACTTCCATGCAAATTCTGGAGAAATGTTCACGCCCCCTCCAACCAGTCTCTCTGCTGCACCCTGGATTACTTACATGAACATAGATGATCACATGTATGAGAATACTCATATATGTTAATTGCTTATATGAGCATACCTGCTGACAGATGTCAGTAAAGTCATGTTAATTGCTGATATACACATATATGTAGACATATGTAAGTAAAGTCTTCTATGTTAATTGCTGATATACACATATATGTAGACATATGTAAGTTTAACCCTATATGTTCAATGCGTACACAAACATATATGATTACATGTATGAGAATATCCGCATATGTTAACTGATTATATGAGCATATATGTTGACATACATAATAGTAATCATATATGTTTAATGCTTATACGAACACATATTTTGATATGGAAGAGAATAACATATATGTGTGTTGCTTGTATTTGCATATATGCGGAAATATGTAGAAATATTCTGATATGTTAATTGCTTATATGTACATATATCTAAACATATGCGAGAATAACCCTGTATGTCCATTACTTGTATGAACATATATGATCACATGTATGAGAATACTCATATGTTAATTGCTTATATGAGCAAACATGCTTGCATATGTAAGTAAATTCTTATATGTTAATTGCTGATATGCACATATATGTAGACATATGTAAGTTTAACCCTATATGTTCAATGCTTACACAAACATATATGATTACATGTATGCGAACATCCGCATATGTTAATTGATTATATGAGCATATATGTTGACATACGTAATAATAATCATATATGTTTAATGCTTAAATGCACACATATTTTGATATGCAAGAGAATAACATATATGTGTGTTGCTTGTATTTGCATATACGCAGAAATATCTAGAAACATTCTTATATGTTAATTGCTTATATGTACATATATCTAAACATAATAGAATAACCTTGTATCTCCATTACTTGCATGAACATATATGATCACAAGTATGACAATACTCATATATGTTAATTGCTTATATGAGCATACATGCTTACATATGTAAGTAAATTCTTATATGGTAATTGCTGATATGCACATATATGTAGGCATATGTAAGTTTAACCCTATATGTTCAATGCTTACACAAACATATATGATTACATGTATGCGAACACCCGCATATGTTAATTGATTATATGAGCATATATGTTGACATACGTAATAATAATCATATATGTTTAATGCTTATATGCACACATATTTTGATATGCAAGAGAATAACATATATGTGTGTTGCTTGCATTTGCATATATGCGGAAATATGTAGAAATATTCGTATATGTTAATTGCTTATATGTACATATATCTAAACATATGCAATAATAACCCTGTATGTCCATTACTTGCATGCACATATATGATCACATGTATGAGAATACTCATATATGTTAATTGCTTATATGAGCATACATGCTTACATATGTAAGTAAATTCTTATATGTTAATTGCTGATATGCACATATGTGTAGACATATGTAAGTTTAACCCTATATGTTCAATGCTTACACAAACATATATGATTACATGTATGCGAACATCCGCATATGTTAATTGATTATATGAGCATATATGTTGACATACGTAATAATAATCATATATGTGTAATGCTTATATGCACACATATTTTGATATGCAAGAGAATAACAGATATGTGTGTTGCTTGTATTTGCATATATGCGGAAATATGTAGAAATATTATTATATGTTAATTGCTTATATGTACATATATCTAAACATATGCAAGAATAACCCTATATGTCCATTACTTACATGAGCATATATGATCACATGTATGGGAGTACTCATATATGTTAATTGCTTATATGAGCATACATGCTTACATATGTAAGTAAATTCTTATATGGTAATTGCTGATATGCACATATATGTAGGCATATGTAAGTTTAACCCTATATGTTCAATGCTTACACAAACATATGATTACATGTATGCGAACATCCGCATATGTGAATTGATTATATGAGCATATATGTTGACATACGTAATAATAATCATATATGTTTAATGCTCATATGCACACATATTTTGATATGCAAGAGAATAACATATATGTGTGTTGCTTGCATTTGCATATATGCGGAAATATGTAGAAATATTCTTATATGTTAATTGCTTATATGTACATATATCTAAACATATGCAAGAATAACCCTGTATGTCCATTACTTGCATTAACATATATGATCACATGTATGAGAATACTCATATATGTTAATTGCTTATATGAGCATACATGCTTACATATGTAAGTAAATTCTTATATGTTAATTGCTGATATGCACATATGTGTAGACATATGTAAGTTTAACCCTATATGTTCAATGCTTACACAAACATATATGATTACATGTATGCGAACATCCGCATATGTTAATTGATTATATGAGCATATATGTTGACATACGTAATAATAATCATATATGTTTAATGCTCATATGCACACATATATTGATATGCAAGAGAATAACATATATGTGTGTTGCTTGTATTTGCATATATGCGGAAATATGTAGAAATATTCTTATATGTTAATTGCTTATATGTACATATATCTAAACATATGCTAGAATAATCCTATATGTCCATTACTTACATGAGCATATATGATCACATGTATGGGAGTACTCATATATGTTAATTGCCTATATGATCATATATGTCAATTTATATTTGGATCACATATATGATCCTCACATATATATACATATATCTCAGGTGGGTTTGTATGCAAAGTGCATACATGTACATGTATGTGACATATATGTGGACCTTGTGTCGGATGTATGTCCATATATGTGTATATATGCCTCTTCCGTATGGGCAACCTCACCTTCTCCCCACTGACCATCAGCGTAGGAGTGCCCCAGGGGTGCGTCTCCAGCCCCTTCTGGTACGACCTCTACACCCACGACTGCGTGGCGACTCAATCTTCGAACACCATTGTGAAGTTTGCAGACGACACAGCAGTCGTGGGGCTGATCTCCAGGAGCGACGAGACGGCCTACAGAGAGGAGGTGGGGGCCCTGGAACAATGGTGCCAGGACAAACACCTCTCTCTGAACATCTCCAAGACCAAGGAGATCATTGTAGACTACAGGAGGAAGGGGGGGGGGGGGGCGCACCCCCCCCCAATCACCATCAACGGCACAGTGGTGGAAAGGGTGGACAGCTTCAAGTACCATGGGAGTCAACATCCACCAGGACCTGACATGGGCCGGTCACACCGCCACTGTTGTCAAAAAGGCCCAACAGCGAATACACAGACTCAGGCGCCTGAAGAAATTTGGGCTAAGGCCAGAAATCCTTAGGGACTTCTACAGAGGCACCATTGAAAGCCTGCTGACTGGCTGCTTCACCACCTGGTACGGGAACTGTACCACCATGGACCGCAGGGCGCTACAAAGAGTGAGACGCACGGCCCAGCACGTAACAGGATGTGAGCTGCCAGAACTGCAGGAACTGTATAACCAGCGGTGCCTCAGGAGGTCCCTGAAGATCATCAAAGACACAAACCATCCCCACAACAGCCTGTTCTCCCTGTTACCCTCAGGGAGGAGATACAGGGTCCCAAAAGCACGCACAAATCGCTTGAACAGTTTTCTCCCGCAGGCCACGAGACTCCTTAACATACACAAATAGTGTAGCAGCTGTACTGTACCGTACTGTAGCTGCTACCATTATGTATGTCTATAATGTTTAATTGTGTCACGGTAAAAGAGAAAACCCAGAACCAGACACGGACACAGCCTAGATGCAAACTGAGGTTGAATTTAATAAGGTATTTAAACGTAAATAGGGCTTGTAGCCAAAAGGTGGAACACAATGATCTTGACGAGGGTGCGTCTTCAGACCGCACGGGAATGTCCAGGGCGCGTTGGCGGGGCGGACAGCTGCGTGTTCCGTTGGGCAAGGGCGGCCAGGCAGGCAGAGAGAGACAGGCAGAGAGAGGCAGGTCGGCAGGACTTAGGCAGACAGGCAAGGCGAGAGGAGGCAGGCAGAGAGAGCGGCAGGTCGGCAGGACTCAGGCAGACTGGCAAGGAGAGAGGAGAGCGAGACGTCGAGATCCAAAAGTGATCACCAAAAACCAAGCGGAAGAAAAGACAGACAAAGTACAAACCAAACAGTGGCGTGAGGCAGGACTTCAAGACAATAACCGGACGCCATCTTGCAGAACCAGAGTGTATATATAGTCCGCCTAATTGATGGGCGGACCTGCCTGGTAATGGGCCACACCTTGGGGAAACGCCGCCTCCACTCAGCCACCCAGCCTAAACACACGCCCACAGACAACAGGGAACAGAACAGGGTTAGTGAGAGGAAGAGGACTGGCCAGCATCCATGACAAATTGTATGTTTAATTAGGTATATGCTATTAGCACCTGTACGTCATATACGTCGAATTTAAAATGTTTAAGCACGTCTATGTGCAGTGCAGGGGCGGTTCTAGGCCTTCTAGGCCCACTATTTTTCAGCCCACCAAAAAAAATAAAAAAAATAAAAAAAATCTCCCCCCCCCCTCTCCAAATCCATGGTGGTCATTAGTAGCAGTTTCTGTTAAAATGATCTTTATTAGTGGCCGGGCCAGCGAAGCGGCCAGGCCACTTCTTGTATTTGCCATTATTCTTCTTCCTCCCGGGAAGTTCGACTTCCCATGGATGAAAACTAACCAAACTTTGCAAAAAGGTCCAGTCCCATGCCAAACGTCTTTGACACAAATTTGGGGCCAATAGTCCTAACGGTGGCACTACAGCGACCGTCTAAATTTTAAAACTTAAAAAATTCATAAAAAATCAGGCATACGTGCTACGGCTTTGCAACTTTCACCGAAATGTGCGCCTAAATGAGGGGAAGCTTTTGTACAATGCAACCTATGGCCAATTATGAAGTCTAAAGACCGCAAAACTGCAAAAACTGCAAAAACGAATTAAAACCTACTCCTCCCACATTTTTTCTTCAAACGACACCAAACTTCAGTATCTGCATCGTTAGACTGTTCTACACAAAAGTATCAAACCAGATTTTAGATCGGTCAAAAATTGAGCCCACAGTGCATCAAAACGTTGAATTCTGGCCCCGTGTATAGCCTAATTACCTTAATTACCTTTGGCAATTAGGTTGTATTTGTGATGTCATCAGTCAGTCAAGCAATTGTGATGCCATCACTGATGTCACTCGAGCAATTGTGATGTCATAATAGCTCAAAGCCTTGAGACTTGCCCAGCCACGACCCATTGCTGCGCAGCAGCCACTTTTTTGGCGCGTAATAACTCCCACAATTTCTGCGCCACATAGACATGCCCGAACTCAAAACATGCGGCTTATTGAGGACAGGTGTGCTATGACTTTTCTAAGGGTTTGGTCAAGCGGTTTGGCACTTCTTTTGAATGGATGGACCCAGACCCGGCCGGGTCCAGGTCGGAACCTCGGGTATTAGGGGGTTCGGGCATACCCAAAGACCTCTAGCTCAAAGCCTTGAGACTTGCCCGGCCACAACCCATTGCTGCGCAGCAGCTATAATTTATAATCTATTTTTGCTTTAAAACTATTTTTTAATTTTCTGCTTAAAGTAAATGAAAAAAAGTGGCATTCTTGTTTTTTCCCACAATAATTTCATAATACCATTTGTAATTACCATTTGTAACCGTTGTACAGTAGTGCTGTTGTTCAAAATTAAAGTACATTTTCTTAGATTTATTGGTGTCTTTCTAGTCACACAATTTAATATCAGTGTTTCCCATACACTGATCTATTTGTGGTGGTACACCCTACATAGATTTTGACCCCCACAAATACTGCCACATATTAATTTCAACTAGTTGACTGCAAACTCCTGCTTTAGTGCTTACAGTATATTATTATCTTGTCGGAATATTATTCCAGCCAATAAGTTAGGAAGTTCCCTTTTGATTTAATTTTACTTTTGTTTTGCCTACAAAGCAAAATGTTACTTTACTTGAAACTCCCCTGAAGTGATTTTGGTATTATTTATGCAAGCATAATTCTACCATATAGTAACCTGTATGCAGAATATATATAGTATAGGGAAACAATTATTTTTTCATCGCTGTAAAACCACAGAACGGTAAAGAAGATATTGATGTGTGTAGTTCTTCATAGATCTAGTCTCTTCATTTTAATCTCAAAGTGCGCCAGTTTGATCCATTTTTACTTGAAACTGTACAAAATTTTCTTCCGGGGGGGCATGCCCCCGGACCCCCCTAGTGGTCCATGACCTTTGGGTGGGTTGAGCCCACCCAAAGCTCTGATGCTAAAACCGCCCCTGGTGCAGTGGATATGCCACTGTCTCTGACTTGTCTTATCACTCTACTGCCTTATTGCTTGTTGTGTCTCTTGTTGTTTTTGCACTCATATGCCCTGTTATATTTGTACTATGTTGTAAATGGAAGAATTTCACACGTGATACTTGTACCACGGAGTGACAATAAAAATCTTGAAACTTGAATCTTGAATCTTGAAGTGTGGGATGTTTGTAAATGTTAAAGAAGGCATCAAAATATTCACACTAGGGTTTGTCTCTGTTGTTGAGTTCCCATGGCGGGCATTGTGTGTCAAATATGTGGCATGGTTCACACACTAAATAAATAAATAAATAATAATAATAATACATATTATGTATATGTGTATACTGTAGATATTGGGGATGTATGTAAGATAGTGCATTGTGAGTGACAGCACCTGTTGTGCTAGCACAACGCCATTGTATTGACCAAAGAAGGGAAAAGAGGAGTCGTGAGCTCCATGCCCTTCGGTCCATAGGACTGTTGCCGCTTACTGCTGGGTGATGCTGGGGTGGTGCTGTGCTGGGTGATGCTGGGGTGGTGCTGTGCTGGGTGATGCTGGGGTGGTGCTGTGCCCGTGCCCTGCATTCCACCCTAAAGGCCTGATCTGAGTCCCGTGTCAGTCAGTCTATAGAGCTGCAGCCTTCACCCTCCTCAAAGTTTCCTTAGTGATGAATTACTAAGTCACTAATGCCTCTGGGGTCATGACTCTTACGAGAACATACCAGGCTCCCGAGGGAGGTCTGCTGTGAAGCAAGCCTTGTTACCTGGCTCTCCACCCAATTACAGACGACCTTAGCATTGGCGAGGTCCGCTAAGCCCTGGTGGCACCTTGTGCCTGGGCTAGGGGTGTGTGCATTATGGAATATTTGTCATTGTTTGTGCACAGAGGTAGCTCTGGTGGTGGTGCGTCTCATTTGAGCGCAATGGCCACTTCAGGCTCCCGGAGGAGCAGATACGTCTGCATGGTTTCCTCGCGGTGTGTCTTACAGAGGAATCTCATCATGAATGGAATTCATGTGGGAGAGAAGTCGACTGATAGGAAATGGATGGTTACGATGTGACCCAGGTTTCCTGAGGGAGACTTCGCTCCCTGCAAGAAGCCGCTCCGAAACAGGCTTCCAATCAGATTAAGCAAGAGCACCACACCTGAGAGTAGATTATATAGCCAATTCCGGCCAAAAAGCGTGCAGGCGCAAATGCACCCAGGTGGTGCTAGTTAGTGTTTTAAAGAGTAATCCACGACAGCTGCGCTCGGTCAAATAATCTCATCATCAATGGAATTCATGAGGGAGAGAAGTCTCCCTCATGAAACCTGGGTTACATCGTAACCATCCGTTCTTGCACAGGTGTATAGTTACAGGTGTATAGTTACAGTAAGAGCCGGAACTCCGGGAGTTGCATCGTCATTCTTTAACAGGTGCAGCATTCCATTGGGACAAATGGACAATAGGACAATAGTTGGACTTAAGTTTATTGACTATTGGCACAAAATATGAGCTTCAATCCAAAATGATCAGTATTGATATCAGTGTTCAAAATCCCATATTGGTCAAAAGATAGTACTTATTTATAGCAGGAAGAATACAACAGATTCAGTTAATGACATTAGCAACATGGTTCAATTACAAATCAGTCATTCAAATGATATTCAAATGATCCATTTATCTAAAATCTGTATTCCCAAAGTCTTTACAGTTATGTTTATAGCCCCTTATCACAATAAACATATCTCAAAGGGCTTTACATAGCATCATATAGCCTATATATACTGCATTACGTCATTTTACTGCAACATATATCTACACAAAACATTATATACTTCACATTGCAATACTACACATTCAAGTTGAACCTTTTAAAATGACTGCATATTATTTTGAATTTATAGGCCAGGGGTGCCCAAATTCTTTCCCATAAAGGGCCAAAACTCAATCTGGGTGGAGGGCCGAGGGCCAAAAATAAACGTTGTGGAATTACATTCAAATGTATTGTGTCTTATAGAAAATTAACATTCTAAATCTAAAATAACATTTCAATATAATAATCTACTTTTTATCTGTTTGGTAATTGTAATAATTTGCAATTGGTTATATATATTTAAAAAAACATCTGCATTTGTCGGGAGCTTAAACATTTAATCAGTAAACACCCAGTTAAAAAACAGTTGTATTTTTTTTCTTTGTAATCAAGAGAGAAATTTGACTTAATTCACAACTTGAAAAATCCTCAAGGTACTTTGAAAATCAGCTTTATTGTCCATCTTTTGTAAACAATTTGCCATGACAATTTGCAGGGATGCAATCTCAGGAGTGAACACAGTATCCGCAGCCACATTCAGACACAGTGGGGGGGGGGGGGGGGAATCCGTGGCGGGCCAAAACAAACAGAGCAGAGAAATTTGACTTAATTCACAACTTGAAAAATCCTCAAGGTACTTTGAAAATCAGCTTTATTGTCCATCTTTTGTAAACAATTTGCCATGACAATTTGCAGGGATGCAATCTCAGGAGTGAACACAGTATCCGCAGCCACATTCAGACACAGTGGGGGGGGGGGGGGGGAATCCGTGGCGGGCCAAAACAAACAGAGCGCGGGCCCCAAATTGGGCACCACTGTTATAGGCAGACAAGCTTCTCTTATTTTTCTGAATCAACATTTATTCTGATGCTCTTTCTTTTTATATATTGTTTTTATGGTTTGATTTAATGTGTCTGTTGTATCTCATCGTTGGACGTCGGACTCGTCTGTACTGCATAATTTGCCACAAACCAAATGTTCCCACAAAACCTGTTAACGTCGATCATTTAGCCTGCTACAGTAAACAGACATTTTGCTGATCAATCATTTCCAGCGGGATTTGAAGTAGGTAATGAGGTAATTTGAGGGCGAGGTGAAGCCATTAACCAGCACGCTTATCAAACGTATCAGTAAGGGCAAACAGTGGAAAAAGCCAGCGGACAAACATCACAGCCTCATGTGTGTGGGCTGGTGATTGCTGTGGTGCTGCTGATATTGGGCTTCAATTAAATGTCAGATATCGGCCAATCGTTGTCATGTGCCTCTGATATGATGCAGGTTCCTCCCTGAACATACAGAACAAGTACAGATCCACAACACTCACAAAGCTCGCTTTCCCTGACTGACTGACTGACTGACTCACTCACTCACTGACTGGCTCCCCCAAAAATGCCTCCTTACGACCACAGCTCCGCTAGCAGGCACTGTGGTAAAACAGCCTGAAATCTAATTTTCATTTTCATCATCATCATCATCATCATCATCATCATCTTCAACTGCTTATATTTATTTATTTAGCAGACTATGACGTGTATAACGTTCATATTAATGTATCTAGAAACGTGATCTGCAACATAATATTTTGTTTCAGAAATGTTCATTCTACATGATGTGGATTGCAGAAACATACAATGTTACACACACACCGACACACAGACACACACATACACCTATACACACCTACACACACACACACACACACACACACACACACCTACACACACACACCTACACACACACCTACACACACACACACACACACACACACACACACACACAAGACTAACAAACATACTCACACACACACACACACACACACACACACACACATACGACTAACAAACACACTCTTACACAGTCTGAGAAATTCCACATGAAGGCAAGCTCAATGAACGGGGAGAGTGATCAGCGGTGTTGGACCCTCTGTAAGTTCCCCAGTTTCACCACAAAGCTGTCAGCCAGTCAGCACAAACAGAGCAGAGGCGTGTTCCCACTACAATAAGGGACAAACTGTTGCCTGAGAGACGACAACATTCCTCCCAGCGAGGGGCGGGGGCCCCGACGTTTGGCCGCGGGGCCAGTCATGCTGACGAAACTGTTTCTGTGTCCCGAAATAGCCGCAGATAATCACCCGGACTGGCAGAATGGGAGGCTTTGTTACGTCAAAGAGTCATTAGTTGCTGAGTAACCGTCACGTTCAGTGTGGCAAAACAGGTTAGATTAGCTCGTGGTCACATGACCGTGTGTCACAGTGTTGAACTTCTGTTGTGGTGCGTTTGTTCTCATGTCACTCTGTGCCCTTTCTGCCACTTGTGGCCCGCAGGCTGGAAATTCCCCAGTGGTGTGTGGAAAAGTCTGCCTGCCGGGAGGAGGACACCACACCACTGTCTGAGCCACCTACTGGCCAGGGATGGTTATGTTTCACTGAAGTATCTGTTATACCGCTCTCAGACCGAGGGGTAACCAGGGGGGTATTTGAGTTTGTGTTTTGAAAGGGTTAACCCACGTTGCCCGACTCGCCTTGAGAGATGTGTCGGACAAGGCTTGATTTGAATGTGAATGTATGGCACCACCCGGGGAGCACGGCCAGTTGATGTAAACATCTGTAAAACGGATCAATAAGATGAGGTCACTTCCTGTTATTGTTGGTGGGGTTATCTCTTGGGGCGGTGATTGAAATGATGCAGGTTGACCCAGGTATCATGACCAGGGATGAACCTGTGTTGAATGACTTGGTGTGAAGAAGAATGGTTGAACATGAGTCAAGTAACCCTGGCCCGACCCTGCTGGCCCGACCCTGCTCATTGGTTTGAAAATGGTATTGGAAACTTTCAGAAATGGGGGGTACGGTGGTGCAGTGGTAAGCGCTGTCGCCTCACAGCTCGAAGGTCCTGGGTTCGATTCTCACCTGGGACGCTGTGAACGCTGAAGGAATGCGTGCCCGTCCGCATGTCCTCGAGTGCCCACCGCCCGGGTGGGGTCGTCAAAAGGGCCTTTCTGTGTGGAGTTTGCATGTTCTTCCCGTGCCTCCCGGGGGTTTCCTTCATATAGGAACCCCCTTCACCAAAAACATGCAATATCCTGGTTGCTAATGTGGTTCCTCCTCTGGTCGTTAAGGGTGCCTGTTCAGAGGGAGGGGAACCGGTTGGAATAGTGTGAACCTCCCACGTGCTATGTCCTACCAGTGAAGCTTCCCCTGTCAGGTGAAAAGAAGCGGCTGGCTAACTGCCCATGTCTTCCATGGAGGAAGCATGGAGCCAGTTTCGGCTCTCCCCAGATCGGCAGAGGGTGGAGTAGCAACCAGGATAAATAAAAGTAAATTAGCACTAAGGGGGATAAAAATGGGATAAAAAATCGGGGGGGGGGGGGGGGGGGGAAACACTTTCAGAAATGCAGTAAGACTGTGAGCTGGGAAAACGCAGCAAAGAAATGTCCATGAAAGCTGGGTTTACCCAAATGCTTACAGGAGCCATAAGGTTTAGGGTCATAAGGTTTTGGGTTCGGTTCAGGTCAGGTTTTTCCAGCCTCATAGCACAAAAATGACCATCATTGATCAATAGAGTTGTTGGTCAAAACCAGTGACTCAACTTCAACACATGCTGAGAGTTCTGCCTTTCAACACTCACTTTCCAGCTGCCGTCTGTTCAGTGGGACACTCAGGCTGCCTGTGGAACCAGGAAGTCATGTGATGTCCGAGCTCGCATCAACCTTTTACAAAACCACTGTGTGTGTGTGTGTGTGTGTGTCTGACAGAGTGTGTGCGCGTGTGTGTGTGTGTGTGTGTATGTGTGCGTGCGTGTGTGTGTCTGACAGTGTGTGTGTGCGTCTGTGCGTGCATGTGGGTAATGTTTCAGTCCAGTTGCATCAGGTGTTTCCAGTGTTCCTGCAGGTCACAGTGACTCAACAGCTTCGGCCCTGTTACTTCATTTACCAGCTCATCATGTTCACTTTGCCTGAGTTATTCAATGTACTAATACTACTAATTAACACGTTCACTGCCGTTGACGAGATATCTCATCTTAAAAAATCCAGCGGTTGACTGCCGTTGACGAGATATCTCGTCTTAAAATTAAAATAAAAAAATTGACGGTGGGACGGTTGATCTAACCCTTTTACATCTCCTATATAAATATTGGAGCCACCGAACGTGTACAACCCATTCCACCGACCCACTAAGTGGCGACAGTGCTCTCCAGACTATTGAAATCCGAGCCAAAACTGCAGGGAAAAGCTTGAGGAAGCCATTCTCATACTGTAGGCGAAAACGCTGGAGCACAACGGGTGGCGCACAACGGTGGGGAATTCCAAAAATGGACTGGGTGGAACACACTTTGAAACACGCAGCATAAAGCCCAGAATCGCAAAAGATTCATCAAAGCTCTCAACCGAAACCCCAAGAAACGAGCGAGCCCATCCACACTCGCCCGACGAGGGGCAGCCAGGCAGCAGCCAGGCAGCAGCCAGGCAGCAGCAACTCGCTTGTGACAGACCAGCTGCAGCCACGGAGGCAGGAGGCGAACACACACGGAGGGAGGAGTTTGAAGGAGAGGGGGGTTTCCTGCTGTTATGGAGGAAATTACTGTTCAAAACTATTGTTTACATGTCTGACGTCTTACTGATGCCAAAAATGAATGGTTAAAGTGACTGTTCTATCGAATTTCACAAAAAGGCGTTTATCTCAGCTTAAATTTTCAGACGCTGAAACCATGCTGTATTCAACTGCTAATGCTTACATAACTATAGTTATGTAAGCATTAACTACAGTTAATGCAACTGCTAATGCTTACATAACTATAGTTATGTAAGCATTAGCAGTTGAATACATAACTACTAACTCTACAAACTAACTCTTTTAGACAGAGAAAGCACACATTCTATTAGTTCTTTTGAGATATTTTGTGTTCACAAAATCCTAACAGAAAAGAATCCTCGGCTCTTGAAAGATGAGCCAGAATCCTCAAAAAAAAACCTTGGCAGAAGCTAACTACAGCATTGAAAAAACGGCTGGCAGTGAATGTGTTAAGACACAGAAGTGCATATCTTGATACATAAAAGCCAGATTTTCTGTGTCTAAAACACGGAATATATCTTAAGACATCACTTATACTGTTTAATTTTTCAGGATAAAAAGAAATGATCAGGGAAGTTAATAAAAAGGTCCCATTTCTGGATTTGATTTTTTTGCAACATTAGTTTATAAACTTGTTTTAAAGAGCCATGAGACATGTTTTAAACAGTTAACAATAGCATAAATGTGACTTTTAATCAAATAAATTAAAGACTAGCCTACAAATGAAGCCTGCGTTGGTTCATTCAATACATGGAAGTCATAGGCTCCGCCCCAGCTGTAAGCAGCTGACAGCCGCCGATTGGATCATCGTTTAACTATTCACCAATCACAGCCATTCTCACAACAAGGTGGTCCGTTTCAAAATGGCCTCCTCTCTCACTCTGTTCTGCGCTTCACCTACAGTATGCTGACACTTCTCACTGCGGCTGCTGGCAAAGCTTTGCCTCCACCTTCTAGCTCAAGTCTGCATATCTCAAAGGCTTATCATGTATTCTAGCTCAGAGTCTGCATGGCTCAAAATGTCAACATGTTTCCATGTCTTGTTTAAGGTTCCCTCTGTTACTCATTATGGCTTTTAAATTGATCTAGAATCTTGTATCGGATTTTTGCGGCCCTCCCTGCTCGGCGTAGCTTGATGCTGCTGGCCAGTTCAGGGAGGAGCATCTTCTGTAAAGAGCGGAGCCTTCAACGCCAAACATAACTGTATAGACCAGAGCCCTGTACTACGAAACTAGTTTAACAGATCCGCGATAAGTCCCTTTGATCTGGTTTGACTGAACAGGATCAAAGCTATCTAGTTAACTGATACTACAACGCTGGTTTTTTACTAGGTAAGTGGACCTGGGATCTGCCTGTGCACGCGCACGTTTTTCGCTCGTGCACAGGCGCGCGTCCACGCGAAAGAGGTGCGCTAGCCAATCACAGTATGAACAGCTGAGTTGATCCACGCCCACACCCATTTCCACACCCATTTCCTCGTTCCATGAAAGCGCAGTGCATGATCAGAGTTTTAGCGGATATTTAATGTATCCGCGATTTAATGTCAGAATGAAAATCCGCGTTGGATAGTCTGCTGAAGGGCTGTCTAAAGCAGCAGCTTGTATTCACATCAGTCATTTGCTTTACTTCGATCAGCGATTTCTGTCTGATACAGCTGCATACATTGATACAGCAGCAACAAATGTAATCTCAGTCTATACATTTCCACAATCTGTAAGCCTATTTAGACCATAGATTTAGAAACGCATGCTCAATGAATAATGATCTCTATCACTCATGTGTGTGGTTGCACTGATCGAATAATTCATATATAAAATAGCCTAGTATAAAGCCTAATAGCCTACTATAAAAGAGAAAACTGCTGAACTGAATTGAGACGATGCGGATTTTCTGGCATGTAGGAGAATATCACCCTCACTACATTTGAGGGTCCATTCATGATATGCGCCGCGGTGATTAATAGTGATCATATTTCTCCACGCATCGTTGAGCTGTTAAGACATAAAGTGGTAAGTAGGCTTAATTTAATTATGTAGCCTACAGAGCCACAAATGTTTTTCTTGTTATATTCTCAGTTGACTGCAATCTATTTTTCATATGGCGATCTTATATGAACGGTGAGTGACTCCAGAGAGCCGATTATATGGGTCTGTCATGGATTTTGATCTTATCCTCTGAAGCTAACCTGGTCGCGACCAGGTTAGCTTTGCAGCGTCAGTTGCCATGGTGATTGAAAGTTAACTTGCTTTGTAGTACGGCTAAACCAGGTTTAAACTCAAACCCAGCTGGCACGGGACGTCAGTTTAACGTCATATCGACGTTGGACTCCAACGTTGAACTGACGTTGGATTTTGGTTGAGAATGAAAATCGGGTTGACGTCAAAACACAACGTTGGCAAGACATCAGCGTCCAACGTTAGATAGACATCAGCCTCTGACGTTGGTTAGACATCAGCATCCAACATTGGATAGATGTGGAATTTTGGTTGGGAATGAAAATCGGGTTGACATCAAATCCCAACGTTGGGCAGACATCAGCCCCCAACGTTGTATAGACGTCAGTCTCCAACGTTGGATAGATGTAGGATTTTGGTTTAGAATGAAAATCTGGTTGACGTCAAAACCCAACGTTGGCAAGACATCAGCCTCCAACGTTGGATAGACATCAGCCTCTGACGTTGGTTAGACATCAGCATCCAACGTTGGATATATGTAGAATTTTGGTTGGAAATGAAAATCGGGTTGACATCAAATCCCAACGTTGGGCTGACATCAGCCCCCAACGTTGTATAGACATCAGCCTCCAACGTTGGATAGATGTAGAATTTTGGTTGAGAATGAAAATCTGGTTGACGTCAAAACCTAACGTTTGCAAGACATCAGCCTCCAACGTTGGATAGACATCAGCCTCTGACGTTGGTTAGACATCAGCATCCAACATTGGATAGATGTAGAATTTTGGTTGGAAATTAAAATCGGGTTGACATCAAATCCCAACGTTGGGCAGACATCAGCCCCCAACGTTGTATAAACATCAGCCTCCAACGTTGGATAGATGTAGAAGTTTGGTTGAGAATGAAAATTGGGTTGATGTCAAAACCCAACTTTGGGCTGACATCAGCCTCCAACGTTGGCTAGACATCAGCCTCCAACGTTGGATAGACAGCCTCAAACATTGGATAGACATAGAATTTTGGTTGGGGTTGACGTCAAAACCCCATGTTGAGTAGACATCAACCTCCAACGTTGGCCAGGCATCAGCCTCCAACGTTATATAGACACAGAATTTTGGTTGGGGTTGACATCAAAACCCAACGTTGGCTAGACATCAGCCTCCAACGTTGGCTAGGCATCAGCCTCCAATGTTGGCTAGACATGGGTAGAAATTTAAATCTGGTTGATGTCAAAACTTTCGTATCACAAAAAGAAAAAAATCAACATTGAATACAGAATTTTAGAAAACAGGATTTATTTTCAGAACGTAAGAAATTAGATTATCACATTAAAGGTACATTCAGCAATGTTTTTGTGTTAAAATAAGTGTTAAATGGCTCTATATTCTGACAGCAATCACTGAAATCGAGTGTTTGATCAGTGACTTAAACCCCCAACTTCGCTGTCCTCTATGTCTCTCCTGTAGTCCTGCATGCAGGGCGGACGTATCTCTGCAACTGTAACTCGTAGAGACTCATGGATGGATTTGGGGTGAGAAAATATATTATAGTCCTTTATAGGCATCTCGATCTGACCTTCCGTTTCCGAGAAAATGTCAACTTTTGTCTGATTGGATAGTTTGAGGTCAGTGCCAATTTGTATCGGCCACCACTGCCTGGATCCAGGAGAAGTGCAGAGAACATAAGCAAGACCTGTATATGGCTTTCATTGATCTCTCGAAGGCATTCGACACAGTAAATCAAAAGCTACTCTGGGACCTACTCAGTCGATTTGGAGTCCCACCCAAATTCCTCTCCATTCTAAAGCTATTTCATGACGGCATGCAAGCCCACGTTCAAATAAGTGGACAACAGTCTGACCCTTCTACGTCAAAGTAGGAGTAAAACAAGGATGTGTCTTAGCCATCATCATCTTCAACATCTTCCTCACAGCAGTCACTCTCCTCTCCCATAAGCATTCAATTCCATCTGTCTTAGTTTGCCATAGTCTCTCCCCAGACTCAAATATTACGTTGAATCGCTGCGCTCCGTATACTACATAAGTGAGTCTGTGCCAGTTAACAGCCACTGCTGGTTTTGAAGGCGGGTTGAAATTGAATGAGTGACAGGTCGTAGCACCGATGAGAGAGCAAATGGGCTGCGCCTCCCGTGTTGTCTGATCGCAAAGTCGTTACTGATTGGAGAGGACTGAAGCCATCACTGGCATATGACTGGCCAAGTGAACGGTTCCCTCCCATAACCAGCCCTCTGAGGGAAAGTGTCCCAGACCCAGAGAGAGCTCTGCAGCATGCAGTAACCTAGTGTATCAGCGTAAGAACTCTCATGGGTCTGGCGTCGAGACTAAGTTTGCCATAACTTCTATGTACTGTATCAATTCAACAGAATTCAGATACAACAGAAAGTAGCTGGCCCCCAGGTATTTTCACATTATCAAATCTGGCCCCCATTCAAAAGGGTTTGGACAGCCTTGCCATGTATAGTCTCATATCACAATATTGATATAAAATCGATATATTGCCCACCCTTAATATTGAGTGCCAGAATCAACCTCCCAATGATGCAATTTGTAGAAAAACATTGGATTTCATTTATCAATCACTGCTTTCAATGTCTTTCTGATGTAAATGTTTTATTTTTACAACCAGATCACCCTATTAAATAAACAGCGTCATGACTCAATAATGTTACTTGGCAGAGGGTCGCTCGTACTGAGCACATTTCCTCGTCAAACTGACGGTGAAAAATGTTTGCTCGTCACAAAATAAAAAACTTATTTGAGGGAATGTAATTAGGTTATCGATCACATTCGCTGACCTGTTGCTCTTTTAAGTCGGGATGTTTGTCGGCGTTTGGTCAGCTCCCTTCGCCAGTTCGCCTCCGCACTTTTAAACATTGTTTACTGACGGGCTATGTAGTGTCAGTCCCTGTCACTGTCAGCAATGTAACGTAAGCAAAATAATCCCATATTTCGCTCTGTCCATGTCCAAGACAAGACCGTATGTGCTCACAGCAGCCATGTTTGTTGTGTTGAAGCTCTGAATGAGTGAAAGAGAGGAGGGGGGGGGACGCCCACGACAGGGAGTTAAAGCAGAGCACCACTTGGAGCACTCTTCGCACACCCCCACATGGACACAATGTCACATGCATGTAACATAAAATTATTTCTTTTAAAAGCACGCAAATTATTTTTAACTCAGCGTAAATGAACATCATGATTGAGAACATATATATTCACATCGAAAAAATAACACATTTAAAAGGTCTTGAATGTGAAATGGCAGAACATGACTGTTACAACACAGAACTGAAGCTCAGACAACAATTGACAAGGTTTTAAGACATTTCTACAGTGATGGCAGACCAATATATATTTTTCCTCCAAAAAAAGAACACTCATGAAGGCCTTCCATTTGCCTGTCCCTCACTCTCTCACACTCACCTCACTCATGAAGGCCTTCCATTCGCCCATAGGCTTTTTGTAGGAAGGGGTTGAATGTCCATCACGGATGGCATCATGGTGGATCTCAGCTTGCAGTACTGAGAGCACTGTTGAGTCACACTTGGAGTAAGTGAGGTGTAGGACATAATAATATGCCATCGGGTAGACAAGTCCCTCTTTCAACCGATCTCTTTCGAAGGTCGCCACTGGCATGCTCCCATGGCGATCATGCAGTTTTCCTCACTGATGACCACAACTGGAGATGATAGAGGTTGTTGGCGCAGGAAACCGTTTGGGTCTTCTGAAACCTAGATGACAAAAGTCAATGTAAAAGATTAGAAAACTACCAATTAGAAAAACCATCACAGTTAAAACAATCATTATACATCAAATCGGAGAAAAATATTTTGTATAATTTTTTTGCTGACCAGATACTGAAACCAAGTTTCAATAAAGCGACTCTTAAAACAAAAATCACAGTGTGAACACTTCTCCTTATGTCATTGTGAAAATGACAAAGTACAAAACATAATGTAGGCATGCAGTATCCAATATACTGCACAAGTCTCACCGTAAAGACATGGAACTGGGCCTCGCTGCTTAAAGCTGGAGTGCATAACATAAACGAATGTTTATGTTATGCACATATTCAGCTATTGCAAAACGACTTCACACAATGCTGATTAAGCCTATCTGCACCACATAACTCTCTCTGTGCATTTCTCAGTATACCTGAGTTTTCTACCTGTCGGGCATGACTGTGTCGGATTGAAAACTCTGGTATATTGAGAAATACAGCATTGTGGGAACTTGTTTGGCAATGCCTTGAACGTAATGGACATTTGTTTATATAAACAAATTGTAAATGTACTCACTCCAGTAATTGTAAATGTACTCACTCCAGCTTTAAAGAGAAAGCCACAGAAACACAACCCCATAAGAGACTACTTTCCTGACATTTCCTGTTTTATCAGGAAAGTAGCTCCGGCTATCTATTTGCTTCGAAAATAAAATGTACAATGTCTCGTAATGTTATTCTAGGTTATCCTACAAGTAGTCATGGCTAAGAAGTAGGGCTGAACGATTAATCGAATTTAAATCGAAACCGAGATTTGAAACAACGCAATTAGATTAATCGCAAAGGCTTCGATTTAACATGTGACATGACTGCATGTAGGTACACGTTACGTGACGTCGTTACGCAGCAGCAGCACGCCGTAGTAGACGGACGTATGTTTACGCAGCAGCACCAGCATCAAACGTGCCTGGATGGAGGAGGAGAAACCTAGCTGCAGCCCCATGGCTGCAGCAGTCTGCAGAATATAGCTAGCGAGCCGATTAGCGAACTTTACAAAAGTTGACACATTATTCACTCTGACTGGATTTTTAATAGTGCGCCACTGACTGGATTCTCTACAATGGAAGGGCAGCTATCTAACAAGACTCGGAAGTGTACCGTAAATTCCGGACTATAAGACGCACCGGTCTATAAGCCGCAGCACCAAAATTGACTATTTTTTTCTTCTATAAGCCGCACCGGACTATAAGCCGCGGGTGTTTTGATGTTTAATTACCATATGAAAGGGTTCGTGCACAGAGAGGAATGTCGGGAAAGAGATCGCTGTTTGGGGAAGCTCCCATTTATTAACATTTCAACAAAACAAAACAAAAGTCAGGTCACTAATCCCCAGACAAAATCACACAACAATAGGCTACCGTATATGTGCAGCAAACCTGTAACCAGAGAAGTCAAGTCACTAATCCTCGTCTTCCTCTTCTTCCTGCGTACTGAAACCACCAAAGTCCTCATCTTCAGTGTCGGAAACGAACAGGTTCAGGGTGGCTTCGTCAACCACTCTCCTCTCTCCTTCATTGTCACTCAAAACCAACGAACTCCTCTTTATCACTGTCGGCATCGAACAGCCTCTGAAGCCTCTGACGGCCCTCAGCGCCAGCTGTGGCGGCGTCATCCTTTTCATCCCGCAGCAGTCCAGCGTTTTGGAACCCGTTGGTGATTGTGGATGTTTTCACACTCCTATAATATTCCGTGATCTTCCTTTGTGTGAATTCGCCGAAGTTTGTGATTTTCTCCTGGTAGTCGGGAGGGAGTTGTTCAGTAGTTCTCCCCCGGACGGACAGTCCCTTTCGTCTCATGAATCGGTAGCACCAAGATGGCCCACCTCTGAAATGTTCAATTTTCATCTCGGTGGCGATTGTTTTGGCCTTCAGTCGGATCTGCACCGTGGAAACGCCTCGGCCGTCTCCTCTCTGGGTCAACACCCAGTCCTCAAGGGAATCTTCAAGTTCCGGCCATCTGCTTTTGTGGCCTCTGAAGGACTTTTTTGTCTTATTACACTGAGACAGTTCCTCCTGCTGCTGCTTCCAACGTCTCACCATTGACTCATCGATGCCCAGGGTACGCGCTGCTGCTCTGTTTGTTTCTTTTAGTGCGAGTTCGACTGCTTTCAGCTTGAAAGCTGCGTCGTGTGACTTTCTGCGTACCTTCCCCATGGTAAGTGAGAGAGAGACTGCTCGTCTTGTTGTGATTCCGGGCTGATGAACTTTGCTTACCGTAATTACCATATGTAAGGGTTCACGCACAGAGGGGATTGTTGGCTGTTTGAGGAAGCTCCCATTTACCGTATTACCGTAACATTTCAACAAAACAACATAACACAACACCTTTGTTTATTTCGACAGTGCACACAGTGTCCGCGGTGTGGTGAAAAGAGGGCAACAGAGGAAATTAAAACAGAAGTGGATTTATAGGTAGAAAGAGTGCTAAAAAAGAGAGATTTTATTTGTATTTGAAATTTTCTTTTCTGAAAAAATCCATAGATAAGACGCACCGTTATATAAGCCGCAGGGGCCAAAAAACGGGAAAAAAGCCGCGGCTTATAGTCCGGAATTTACGGTAATAGCTTCAGCCGAACAAGAACAAGAAGCGGCCGCCGGATGATTTAGCACCGAAGAAAGGCTGGAACTACTTTGGATTTAGAGCATCGGTTAGTTAGACAGTGTTAAGCAAGCGCGGTGCCGACAACGCTTCAAACGTCATAAAAGCTATGGAAATCAACAGATGGACCAGACTCCAGTGCTTCACCACAGACTACACCTCGCCATCGGTACGTTATTTAGCCTAGCAGCTAGGGCTAGCAACGTAGCAAGTTAACTTTACTAACGCTAGCTCTCTCCCTAAGGAGATAGCTCATTTAGCTAGTAAAGTTAGCTTGCTAGCCCTAACTGGCTAGCTCACGTTACATGTCCTCTTCCCCTCTCACTATCAGTCTGACTCTGCCTGAATGCAGTAGGCTACTTGTATTGTAACGTTAGCTTGGTAAGCCCAGGCCCGCTCCAACCCATTACGCAGAGTACGCAGACTGCGTAGGGCATCACGTGACTGAGGGCACCAAAAAAAAAATTTTTTTTTTTTTTTTTTTGGTGCCCTCAGTCAGGCCACTCACTGAACAGCAGGCCAGGCGCCGCCTACTGGTTTACTAGTGGTTTTATTACTTTATTCAGGGTGCATCTCATTGTAAAATTGGACTCGGCCCAAATTGGGCTTCAAACGGCCCAAATTGGGCTTCAAGCGGCCCAAATCTGGCTTCAACCGGCCCAAATCTGGCTTCAACTGGCCCAAATCTGGCTTCAACTGGCCCAAATCGGGCTTCAGACGGTCCAAATCTGGCTTCAAACAGCCCAAATCTGGCTTCAAACGGCCCAAATTGGGCTTCAAACAGCCCAAATTTTTCGCCGCCGCCCTTCGGACGCCGGCACGCACGTCGGCCTGTATCGGCCTGGCCTGCTTGGTATCTAATGCCCGGCCTGAATTATGATCCCAGTCCGCCCCTGCTTGCATGTACAGTTTAACAATCACTTGTTTGCTGACATGTACAGTAATTCTAACAATTGTTTGTTTCCCACATGTAATGAAATGTGAGATACACTAGTATCGTTCATAATTAATGATTTTGCAGTCTTTCGTTTGACAGTTATTGAAAGTTTTACGGGGGGGGGGGGGGGGGGGGGGCACCACAGAACAATACGCTTAGGGCACCCAAATGGCCAGGATCGGCCCTGGGTAAGCCTACAGTAATGTCTAAATGCCCCTCTTCACCTCCCCCAATATATTATATAGCCAATATATTGTCAGGAAATGGAATGATTCTGTAGTAGCTAATGTCCTCTCTCCCAGCGTTCTGCTCTCTCCCTCCCCATCTCTCCTCCCTACTTTCTCTCCCTCCTACATCATCTATAATTAGTTCCAATCTTAAAAATGCAATACAGCCATGTAGTACTTATAGAATAATTTGGTTAATTATTTTGTTTTTCAGAAAAGTTGCGAACAAGCTACATAAGTGCAGAGAATGTCCCACAAATCAAGGCCCGGGTGAAGAGAGAGATGGAACAAGTGCAGGTGGCACTAAAGGTAACTTGCATTAATTCTCTCCTCTCCCACTCCTCTCTCCTTATCCTCCCCCTCTCTCCCCTGGCTTTCCTTGCAAAATAGGGCTTCACTGAAACACTGCTTGTATAGCCTGCCCTGTGCCCCGTATTTGATGTGTGAATGAATGTGTGTGCTGTGAATTGCATTAATGTGAAACTTAACAGTTGTGTCTGTGTTTTGCAGGAGAAGAGGGCTGCCATCACCCCCAGATGCTGCTGCTGTGCCTCAAAGTGCAGCACAGGAAGGAGCCAGGCCATCGGCTGCAAAAAAGGCCAAGCGATCCTTGGGCAGTTACTTCAAGAGCTGCAGCGATGCTGGTGCTTTTTGTTTTGTTTGTATTGTTAAAGACTGAGACACAGAGAGAATTGCAGCTGTTGTTTAAAAGCAAATAAATGTTGCTGGAAGGAATTCTTATCCAAGTTCTCATCCTTGCATTATAATATAGAGCAGTTTGTTGATTGTGATGTTTGAATGTGGTAGGCAAATGCTCCATTGTGTTTTACATTTATTACAGTTAATATTGCACTGAAACTTGATTAAAAAAAAAATCGAAATTAAATCGAAATCGCAATATCGGTCAGAAAAATCGCAATTAGATTTTTTACCCAAATCGTTCAGCCCTACTAAGAAGCACTTTTACATTTGCAAGTGTTTTTTTATACTTTCATATTATAGACCAGAAATAGATTTTTTGCTAATAAGCATTTCCATTTTCCATGCTTCCATTTTAGAAATGGAAGCATTTTTTTCTCCTTATGCATAAAATGCGTAGTGAAACCATGACCCAAAAACAAAAGGTATGTGGACTGTGGGCTAATGTATTGTTGCAATATTGCATACAGAGTATTAAAAAATACATACATGTTTCATCACTGCTATCCTGGCGTTGCTCTGCGGTGCTCATTGCAGGTGACTGGCATTGCTGGTTTCAGATCGGCATGGCACTTGGGTGCTGGCTGCAGGTTACATCAGAAGAAAAAAGTATTGGGAAATATTAGGTTTCCAAACACTTACAAATGAATGGAATACTAAGATCCCTGGACAGACACTAAAGCTGTTGCGTGGCCTAACGTTTTCATCCAAAGACTCACAGATGCATACAGTATATTAAATGCAATACCACATACATGTTATCACTGTGATCTTGGTGTTGCACTGGGGTGCTGGTGCTTCCTGCAGGGGGCTGGTGTTGCACTGACGTGCTCCCTGCACTGACCCTTTTGTCTCACATCACAAGGTGCCATACAGCCTCAGGAAGTTTTCAGGACCGGGAAAAAGATTGTTGATTTCATCCCGGGAGAGTGAGTGCAGCAAGTCTTCTCCAACATTAGTAGCTGGAACAGAAGTTACAGTTAGGGGCAAGAAGACACTGAGCTTATCACTGAATTAATTCAGCCTTGTGTACATAACAGTTGAGGATATTCCACTATCTTTTTTTTTTTAAATTGTGACATTTCCTCTTTCCTGTACAATTGCCAGTGTTCTGAGATTTTGCTCACTCTTGCTACAGCAGACCTGCCAACCTTGGAAAATTATTTTTAGTGCCACACAGCATGTGTTTTGGCCTTGTGCTTAGTTCACATGCTTTCGCACTACAGTGCACATAACATCACTGTCAATGTGACAGTGTTAGCCAGATGGCTAATTTCCAACTGTTGTCCCTTGGCCAGAACTTAAGTTAGCCATTACTCAGTCAAAAGTTTGAGTACACTTGCTTAAACCATTGTCATTTCATGATATATTTCAATTTGTGTGCTTACACCAGCTCAGTGGCCTTGTGGTTTGAGTGTCCGCCCTGAGACTGGGAGGTTGTGAGTTCGATCCCCGGCCGAGTCATACCAAAGACTATAAAAATGGGACCCATTTGCCTGCCTGCTTGGCACTCAGCATCAAAGCGTTGGAATTGGGGGGTTAGATCACCATATGATTCCCGAGCGCGGTGCTGCTGCCGCTCACCGCTCCCCCAGGGGATGGGTCAAATGCGGAGAACAAATTTCGCACACTCAGGTGTGTGACAATCAGTGGGACTTTACCTTTACTTTACACAAGCGGATAACCATAAGTGAAATGCAAGTAAACGTATGTTGTGATGTCAATTCTGAATAAAGTAGTTAAGTTAGTAGTAGTTAATAGTTAACACAATTGGAGAACATAGAAAAAATACTATATTGATCATAGTTTCACTGTTATCCATCTAACCATAGCAAAAAAATCTGTTGCTCATTCTGATCTCTTGAGACTAACTAGAGCCTCCTTATTTTTTAATCATTCTGTGCTCATTTATTTCTTGCTCCTAAAGCTGTGTTCACACCGAGATATTTATTTTTCTCTCTGTCGCTTGATTCAACCCTATGGAATCACTCTGTCGCTCTGTTTAAATCGCTCGTCAACAGGCACAATAATTGACGGACATCTGGGGGCTATAACGTTACGCAATGTCATGATATTTGTCCACTACGAGCCACTGTAGTTGTTTACAAGCTAAGCCTATCAGCGTGCTCCTAACGTGAGCTAGTACAGACTTCATTTCGGCTATGTTCACACAGCAAACATTAGTGCTTGAATCTGACTTGTTGCTCACATCTGATTTTTTGTGTGGCTGTTCACACAGACTTTTTAAAAGTGGCCCATATCAGACTCCAGTGTGAACAGGTCGCGGACCTGAAGTGACCCGCATGTGCAGCACACTGCTGTTCTACATAAACCCAGAAGAAGACAGCAGTAAACATGGCGGTAGCTGACGATGTTGTTTCATCTGTTGTTTACGGTTCAATTTACAAGTTATTGTGCAGTGGAAGACAGGGAATATAGTTAAGTTAAGTTATCCTTTATTTATCCCCTTGGGGAAATCCATCCTCTGCATTTGACCCATCCTCTACTAGGAACCTTCCTAGAACTAGGAGCGGTGGGCAGCCACAGTGCAGCGCCCGGGGACCAACTCCAGTTATTTTGCCAGTACCTTGGTCAGGGGCACTGACAGCCAGGAGTATTAACCCTAACATACATGTCTTTCTTTGATGGTGGGAGGAAACCGGAGCACCCGGAGAAAACCCACACGGACACGGGGAGAACATGCAAACTCCACACAGAAAGGACCTGGGACGGACCGGGGTTCGAACCCGGGACCTTCTTGCTGTGAGGCAACAGTGTTAACCACTGAGCCACCGTGCCGTCATATAGGTGCAGATGATAGCGAGGAAGAGGAGAAAGAGAGCCTTTAGATTTTTTTTTAATAATGGCTTTCTGTGGAGCAATAGCTGCTACTTCTTGCTAATACTTATGAGGTCTAAAACCTCACTGTTCCTCCACTGATTACCTCCCTCGCAGCTGTCCTCCATGTTTGTAATCACAATCTGGTCCTCCCTCCTCCCGCCAGTGCAGAATAGTGACGAATGTCGCTCTGGAATGACGTAAAAGTCACATTGAAGCATTAAGTCAGATATGGGCAAGATGTCTGTTCACACCGGAGTCACATTCCAAAACATCAGATTCGAATCTGATGTTTTTCCACATTTGAAAGTAGCCCAGGTCGTCTTTAAAAAAGTAACTTTCAATGTGACTTGTACTGTTCACACAGTCATAAAAAAGACTGACCTGAGTCACTTAGGTGGGAAAAGATTAGATTCAAGCACTAAGGCTGGCTGTGTGAACGTAGCCTTCATGTCAGCTGTCAATGCGGTTTGTTGCCACACAATAACCAGCGGTTTGTTCCAAGCCAGTGTGATATTTGACACACTCTCACACGGCAGCCAATCAGCGTTGAACAGGGAGCGACTGATGCCAGCGTAATTTAGCTCGAGCTGGGATATTTCATCCCGGGCGGAGAGCGTATTTTCGATGCCAGCGAAAAACTTTAATAGGTCGGTGTGAACGCAGCTTTAGGGTCCCTTAGGAGCAATAATCTTTTTAGTTTAGGGGTTAGGATCGATTTTTTTAATGACTTGGCTCTCTCAGACAGCTTCTTTGACATGTTTTTCAAAGTGAAAACCAAGTTGTCAGGTGACGTAAGGATCCCACGCGAGAACGACCCACCCCCCTCTCAAAAGACCCAAATCGAAAATGGAATAATTTCTCTAGTTTTATTTTACAAGTATGAAATAATTTAGCTTACTACAATAATGATGTCTACTTTCTAGTGATGCGCGGGTCAGGTTTTTTTAAGGCCCGCCCCAACCCAACCCGTCATCGGAGCCAGCCCGCCCCGGCCGCCCCGTTAAAATATCTCAAAATTCCGAACCCAGCCCAACCCAGCAGCCCGCAACGGCCAATTTAATGTAATATGTCTCCGGACGCAGGAGGAGCACAGCAGAGCTTCCAAGGTGTGCAAAGCAGCTAATAACTCTGTCTCTCTCCCCCCTCTCTCTCTCTCACACAGACACACACACACACACACAGACACTCACATGCTGCCCTGCGCGACAACAGTTGTAGCCTAGGCCTGCTCTGGATGAGTTGCGCTGCTGCTTTCATGTCGGTCTTTCTTCAATTAATCCATGGTCTTCAGATAGCACGACCGACTACGCTTCCCCAAAGTGCGGATGGCGTGACCGCGCAGTGTTTCAAATGGAGGTAGCAGGTATAGAGGTAGGCACTAGGCAGGCTACAGAAACAGTTCTTATTCTTCCCCATTTCTTTTAATTACCTCATGCGCTCTCAATTGTTGCAGTAGTAGGCTAAACGTAGTAGTGCAGCAGGTGCGCACACGGCTTGCAGATACGGCCAGACTCGCTGTCTGATTTCTTTTAATTACCTCATGCGCACTCAATTGTTCACAGCCTACTCACGTTGCAGTAAAGTTGACAAATAGATCACAGTCGAGTCCACAACAGAAAATCTGCGGTGGCATTATATGGACACTTCAAATAATAATTACAGCGAATAATCCTTCCAAAGTGTTTGTTTTGAGAGCACATAGGCTACCTCATTGAAGCGTTTCTTTACTCCATGTAGGCTATAGAGAGTGCAGCAGGAGTCTGTCTGATTGTGTGTACCTACATGCGAGAGAGAGTTAACGTCTTTAAGGTTAATTACTCTGCGTGTTTCATTGCTCTAAATTATTTAATAATGTTGCTTTGTCACGTTCTGAGCCTGCCCCGCCCGCACCCGCGATATTTTCATAATTTGCCAACCCAGCCCGCCTGCGGGGCGGCCCAGCCCGCGGGACCCGGCGGGTTCTGGGTGACCCGCGCATCACTACCGGGCAGGCATCAAACAGCACAAGGAGGCACAGATCACCGGAAATGTCCATATCTGTGCAGATAAGCATGCAAAAGATTACTTGGATTAATGTTAATGCAAAGGCCTATGTAATTTAATTGGCTTTTCATAACTCTCATTCTAGAATATCGCTATTCACAATGTCCCATCCGCGGTTCATGGCTCATTCCTGGCGGCATGACGGCAGCGCCTTTCTCCCCGGCTGGGAAGCAGCATAGTGAGCCAGCCAGGGACTGTAAGCTGGATTTACATTATATAGAGAGGCAAAGTGAACGTCACTTCCTGCCTTTCTCTCTGTACCAGCATCTGAAAAAATATGAATGGAGTGAACGGCGAGAGACGATACTTTTTTGATCCTGTTTGAATTGTGCCACGGGGTACAAATGTAATTTTGTGTCAATTTAAAAGATAACCATGCAAGTCAAGAAAGTCGCAGTTTGTGGTAAAACTGTGCCACTATAAGTTATAAAATCAGAAAGACTATGCACAACCAGTCGCATAAGTGACATCTCTCCTGCCAGTCCACGTTGTTGATGGTGTGACGTATTGTGAGACACGAGAGATGTAGTTGATTGACAAAACTAAACCTTACGTTTCAGTTTCAGAACAAACTGCGACTTTCTTGACTTGCAAAGTTATCTTTTAAATTGACAAATGTACATGTGTACCCCGTGGCAGAATTCAAACGGGATCAAAAAAGTATTGTCTCTCACCATTCACCCCCATTCATATTTTTCCAGATGCTCGTACCGAGAGAAAGGCAGGAAGTGACGTTCACTTTGGCTCTCTATAATGTGCCCGGCAGTAAGTACATCATGATACAGAAGTTAGATACACGCTTACAATGCCAGACTTCAAGCTGTCTATCACCGTGGAAGTAAAGAGATTGTATAACAACAATGAGCCAATCACATTCCCCTGCATCCACATTTAATCCAACAAGTTAATAATAATCCTGTAATTTGGAGTAGATTTTTTTTTTAAGTTGCTTGTACTGCATATCCAGTGTGAGATGCAGATGTTTTCTTACTTGGGTCCAGCATGGGCTGTTGTCCTCAGACTGGGCAGAAGAGGTGTGAGGAGTTGGAGTGGATGGCAGTGGACGTGTCCATTGGCTGGACAGAGGGGGAGGCAGATGCATCACTTGGTTGGCCCTGGAAGCAGACACAAGAGACAAGATAGCAGACAAGTGTGTTACCATACAATGACGCAGTGTAATGTTATGTGTGGTTGTATGCAGTCATAATGCCTTATTATAAATGGTTTTAACTTGACAACAAAAACATTCTAAATTGAACCCCAGCTCACTTCCTGTTGCATTAAAAAAATCATTAAAGTGGAGGACTGGCCATTCTGTGAAAACCGTCTATAGTAGTGTTGTGAGATAATGCGCCTTTGTCAATAGTGGTCATCAAACTTCTGTTGGTCATCCATGTGAACATGAAATGAAACACACCACACAACAGCTCTACCTGTATCTGCTGGGCTCCATCATGTTGAGACGAGAGGCAGGTTGAAGGTCCCCAGCCTGACTGTTCTCCGTTCCTCTGTGGTCCACTCTCAACTAGCATCACAGAGCGTAGCATAAGGAAATTGGGGAAGTAGAGTGTTCAAAACGCTCTCCTACCCGTCTCCGACGTCCAATCGCGGATCCAAAGATATAATAATATTTCATGAAGTTTTACTTCCCAGGTGCACTGGATAGATACTAGATAGATCAGTTTTATTTCTGTCATGCACCATATTTGTGGTGCCTAGCCTGTATGTCCTTACAAGACACAAATCATTCAAGTTCAACACTTGATTTGATGATTTGATCAATGTGCTGCCGTATCCGTGTGACTGCAATGTTGTATGTTTGCTCAGACGCATGCACCATGATAGTGAGATCAAACACCCTGCTGTAAATTCAGCACAGGCTGTGGAAAGACTGCTTTTTAAAGGTTGTTTCATGCAGGAATATCATTAAAACCGCCGCCTAAACTACTGGCTTCCATAGGGATATTATTATATCTTTGGATCTGTGATTGGACGTCGGAGACTGGTAGCTAGGGCTGCACGATATTGGAAAAAACTGACATTGCGATATTCCCTGCCCCTGCGATATATATTGCGATATGAAAAAATACAGATTTTCACCAGATTACCAGAATAGCTCTATTTTAAAGAAAAGAATACTTCTAGAATGATTGGGATGATTTTGTAGAGGAGTCCATCTGATTTTGGAGGGGAAATTAGGTATTTTAATGTTTCTCAACCACTGGGCTGTCGCCTATACTGTAGGCCTCAGAGCGTCATCTATCAGGGTGCATACACATTTTGACCAATGGATTTCCATGACTTAGGCTACATACATGAAAAAGTGAGTAAGTTATGACATTCTACTTTAAAATGTCACTAGCCTACACTTCACTTAGTGTAATGCAGCCTTTAAAACCAGGGAAAGACAACATGTATGCTGTATCACCATATTACCGTATCCAACATCTAAGACCATATAGTCTCATATCACAATATTGATATACAATTGATATATTGCCCACCCCTAATATTGAGTGCCAGAATCTACCTCCCAATGATGCTATTTGCAGAAAAACATTAGATTTCATTGATTATAATCACTGCTTTCAACTTCTTTCGTTCTTCTAACGTTTCAATAAATCAACAATGAAACACCCCTGCCACTTTACACACTTGGTCTGACCTCCCGGAAACCCCCTGCAGAAACGACCAAGTGGTACACTCCGCATCTGCGGAGTTCCGGTTTTTGAGCGCAAGGCTGGCAGTACAGAGAGACGAGGATTCACATGCAGCCGACCGGTGACAAACAATTAATTCGTGAAAAGTAATAAATATACATTTAATTGCCCAGATATGCCTCTTCTCTTTTTATTTTCACTGACATGTTTTGTGTAAATAAGTCGCTATGTATGATTAACTCTACCGTAACGTTACTGCTATCATGTGATGCAACATCAGAGACTTGAAGGGGAGAGACAGCCACAGTGATAACACGGACAACTTATCAGTAATCAGCCTTCGTGTCATAAGTTGCGGTCTTGCTTTTTGGTGTTTCAAGAGTAAATATCTCCACTCCACGGACATGTTGAGTTACAGCAGCCAGCCTGCTGTATGCGAGTGCGCTGCAAACTGTGGACAAGTCCGCCTCCGCAACCACATCGTTTACAGACGGGCTACTGTCTGTCAGCAATGCAACATAAGCAAAAGATAATTCAATTGAGCTCTCTGTGCATGTTTGTTGTGTTGAAGCTAAGCACTAAATGAGTGAGTACAGTAGCGGGGCGTCTCTCTCCTTTGAGAGAGCCTGCATTTCACTCAGTAGCCTCCCCTAAAGTGAGAGTTTATCAAGCAACATGACGAGTTAATTTGCTTTTGACATCGCACGTCCTGCGATGTGACTATCGCGCATGCGCACATCGCAATGTCGATGTGTAAACGATATATCGTGCAGCCCTACTGGTAGCAGAGAGTTTTGAACACTTGACTCCCCAATTTCCTTATGCTATGCTGTGTGACGCGAGTTCAGAGTGGATCACAGAGGAACAGAGAACAGCGGAACATATGTGGCTAGACACACTGTAGCTGTTGGCAAAGATATGCAAAGGCATGACTTACATACAGGTTTCTCTGACATTTCTATAAAAGCGTCTCAGTCACTCTCTCATACAGTGAATTATGAATCATTCAAGCAAGTTTGTACTCAGAAGTCTAATAGATTTTACCTGAAGCATAGAGGCAGAGGGAGACAGATGAAATCCAGGTGGGGGAAAGCTGTGGATGGATTTCAGGGAGGACACTGCAGCAGCAGGTGGGAAACATCTTACAGGCTCCCAGTTATTTCCTGGTCTATAGAGTACAAACATCCTTGTCCTCAATCAATTTAATCAACCAAAATCTCATACT
Source organism: Poromitra crassiceps (assembly GCF_964638095.1). NCBI lineage: Eukaryota > Metazoa > Chordata > Actinopteri > Beryciformes > Melamphaidae > Poromitra > Poromitra crassiceps. The sequence continues at coordinate 2,017,733 of NC_139630.1, forward strand.
GTTTCATCATACTGCTTTCTTAGCTAACTTAACAAGAATACATTTACACATTAATACACAGCAATGTGTGCTGCTGAAGCTACCCACTACATTCTCATTTTGCATACAAACACTTTGATAGACACTGAGCTAATGAGCACATGTTGAGAAGTAAATCAGAAGACACAACTAAGTTGTGCTATCCATTACCCTGCACCAAATAAATTGAGTTTGGCCCAGAATTTCCATTTCTGCAAGCCATGCATTGTGAAGAGAACTCCTAGCTAGCAAGCGAACTAGTAACAACACACTTTAAACTAAAATAAGTCTAAACTCATTCAAATTAGCCGGACATGGTCTGAAAGTTAACTGGCAGGCTGTGGTACATCAGCCCAGTGTGTCCTGTACCTATAATCACGTTAGTAATGTAGGCTAACAGTAACAGCTTGCTGGGGAGTTGCAATCGTAGCCCATAACATTAGCGTTAGCTCAATGCTAACGTTAATGCTAACGCCATTAGCGTCACTTTGCGCGACTTAAAAACACAGATTTGGCTGGTCTAACCTCATTTGTTACTAGTAGTGGACTTACCTTTCCTGCTTACTTTAGTTGAATATACTGCTAATCCCATGAGACCATCCGATGAGAGCCAAAAAGTGAACATCTTCATGCTTTAACCCGCGCAGGAACTTCAAACTCAGGCCAGCTTCTTCTTCTTCTAGTAGTGTTTTATGGCGGTTGGCAAACAACTTATGGTGCATTACCGCCACCTTCTGAAATGGAGTGTGGATCAGAACGGACTTCTAAAACACTATCCTGACTATATTCTTCTATTTCGTCCAGTTTCCTCTAAAAAAAATATATCCCTATACCCCACATTCCCTGAATTCAACTGCAATATTTATTTTAACTCCAGCTTGATTCGATTGCTCTCCAATCTGTTCTTGAGGATCTGTCTTTCCTGTTGGTAGTACAGACAATCAATCAGATTTTGATTTATGATTAGACCTCTGACTTCTTTTTTGTTATTAATTTTACTTATATTTGTGTTTGATCAAAATGTTGTAATTGCTCAGTCTTGATTTTGATATGACCAGAAATGACTAAATGTCAGACTTTATTATTATTATTATTATTATTATTATTATTATTATTATTATTATTATACTAATAATAATAATAATACTAATAATAATAATAATAGTAATCACAATAATAGCAATCATAACAATAATAATAACAATAATAATAACAATAACAATAATTATGTCAGTTGTTTCGGAGACTTCGCATCAACACCAGGGGCCGGCCAGCTCCCAGGGCACATTCTGGGCCTTCTGAGTCCATCACATGACATCCCTGAGTCCATCCATGACATCACAATGCTGCCCTGTGACATCATGACAGATGTGATGCCCCTGCCGACGATGTATGACATCAAGTAGAATGAGCTCTTCTTAACTATGCCACGAACACCACGCCCCATGCAGAGTGATTCAGGAGACGAAGCCAATAGCAGTCCGGAACAGGACGGGATAATTAGAAGTACTCAGAGATTATTAGACCGTGTCCTGGCAGACACACCCGTGTCAACGCAAGCTTCAAGACCTGAGCCAGGCCCTTGAGAGAGACAGCTGATGGTGGGAACTGGTCCCCCACGGCTGCCTTTAAAACCTCTACAACATCAGTAGTAGTATGTGGTTACTAAAATCCTTGAAGGTATAACATTACCAGAGCCTGCTTTATAAAAAAACTGGTATGATAACCCCTTATGCCATGGCCAGGAACACTGTATACACATTGCACATTTTAATTTATCTTTACTATAGCTACTGCATGGTTTCAAAACAAATGAGAGTGGTCCCTTAAAGGATTACAGTATCCCCAATAAAATATAATTAAAATTATAGCTGCTGCGCAGCAATGGGTTGTGGCCGGGCACGACCCATTGCTGACTGGATGCTTGGTGGTGGTTGTTATGTCTGATAACGTTATGTTACGGCCTGGTTGGCCTTGTTAACTTAGGTACATGTTACTGTGCCTTTAAGAGTTACTGCACCCGATGTACGGCATTGTTGTAAAAGCGTGGGTTTACGGCAGGGAAGTAAAGAGCATGAAACAAGCAACATGGTGTGATTATTTAGCCTATTTAGCGAGGATGGCTGACTTGATTTTGCCGCCGCCGCCACCTTTTTTACCCGTCCCCAGTGACCCAGCTGTTCCCTGGGATCGATGGCAGAGGTCGTTTGAGGATTATTTGCTGGCTTTGGGGCACTCGATTTGGAAGAGGATAGGAAGTGCGCGCTCCTCCGCCACTGCCTCGGCCAGGAGGGACAGCGGATCTTCGCCACACTCACGTTAACGGATGGCTCGTATGCTACAGCTACCGCGGCCCTAAAGTCTCACTTCAGCACGGGAAGGAGCCGACGCATGCACCGCTTTGAGTTTCGTCAGAGGGCTCAGAAGCCGGGTGAGATGGTCGCGCACTTTGTGTCTGCCTTGCGCGAGCTGGCTAGGCTTTGTGACTTTGGGGTTTTAGAGAATGGACTTATAGTGGACCAACTGATAGAGAAAACGTCCTGTAACCAGCTGAGAGAGAGGCTGTTACTGGAGCCAGACTCCATGACACTGGCGGATGCGTTAGTGATTGGGAAGCAGTTGGAAACGGCTCTATCGGAGGTGCGCAAGTTGGGCCGCGCTGTGCACGAGCCTGTGACGTCATTCGCCCCGTCAGTTCAGACTGTGGCTCAGGAGATGGCAGGGACCGCTGCTGCAGACGTGGTGAGTGACAGTTGGGATGTACAGAGAGTGGACAGAGGCCTTAGAGAGGGCGGGCCCAAGTGCTGTAATAACTGTGGCTCCTCTAGACATGCAACCAGAGATCAGTCATGCCCTGCTGTGGGCAAGCGCTGTCGTAACTGCAACATGATGAATCATTTTGCACGCTGCTGTCGCTCCCCTCCTGCCCACTCAGATACAGCTGTTGTTCCAATCAACACAATACAGAGCCCACAGACCTCACTCAAGCATTGCACATGTCGTGTGGGTGGAGCAAGCGTACCGCTCCTGGTGGACACGGGGGCAAAAGTGTCAATACTGAACAAATGCACGTATGATTGACTCTTCAAACACATGCCTTTGGAAGCAGCAGGTAACGCTCTGTCGGGTTATGGCCACTCCCCCATCTCCACTTTGGGTGTGGCCCGCCTTCCTGTCAGATATGACCAACAATTTGCCCCTGACACCAAGTTCTACATCACACAGAGGGGAGCCAACATCATGGGTCTTGATCTGTTCCTCGCCCTGGGCTTTACTATGACTGATGCGAGGGGCCTGCATGTCCTGCAGGTCGCCATTTCCTGGCCCGACCGTTTCCCACATCTGTTTAAAGGGCTGGGCTGCATGTCTGGATTTGTTCACCGGCCTACTGTTGACCTGTCTGTCCGCCCCGTTATCCAGCCACTGCTGTGCATTCCCCTCGCCCTCCGTGATGCAGTGGAGGCGGAGCTACGCTGCCTGGTGGAGGGGGATGTCATTGAACCAATCAACGCATCACCGTGGGTGTCCAACTTGGTGATAGCCAAGAAACGGGGGGGCGGGCTGCGCCTCTGTGTCGACCTGACGGATGTAAACAAAGCCATCATCCCGGATAAGTACCCTCTACCCACGGCCGAGGAGCTTACTAGTCATTTCCACGGCTCCATTGTCTTCAGTAAGATGGATTTACGTCACGGCTACCTGCAGACTCGCCTGGCACCTGCCAGCATGAGCCTCACAGCGTTTGTCACGCACGTGGGGGTTTTCAGATATAAACGCATGGCGTTTGGACTGTCATCGGCCCCAAGTTGCTTTCAGAAGATGTCACTCATCCTGGCCGGAATCCAGGGGGTCTCCATCTACCTGGACGACGTAGTGGTACACGCACCCTCCACCGTGCTGAACGATGCTCGCCTGGAGCAGGTTTTTCAACGTTTTGAACAGCAGGGGGTCACACTTAATGCTGAAAAGTGCGTGTTTGGAGTTGCGGAGGTCGAGTTCCTCGGCTTCAGGCTCTCCAAGGACGGTATTGCCCCGATCATGTCCCACACTGAAGCCATTCTGTCCCTGCCAGACCCGCAGTCGCCATCCCATCTCTCCTCTTTCCTGGGGATGGCCACCTACTATCTGCGGTTCATACCACACTACTCTGACTCAACTGCCCCCCTGCGCCAGCTGCTCAGAAAGGATGCTGTGTGGGAGTGGACCCCTGCCTGCCATGAGGCCGTGCATGCCATCAAGCAGCAGCTTACGTCCCCACCCACATTGACGCGCTTGGTGCGGTGCTCTCCCAGGTCCAGGAGGAGGTGGAACGCCCTGTAGCTTTCGCCTCATGGGCACTCTCTCCGGCGGAGCAGAAGTACTCTGTGGGGGAGAGGGAGACCCTGGCCTGTCTGTGGGCGTGCGAACGCTGGCACGTCTACCTGTACGGCAGGGCTTTCACCATCCGCACGGACCATCAGGCGCTGACGGCACTGCTGGCAACCCGGGGCTCGGGGCACAGGCCCATCAGACTGCTGAGGTGGGCTGATAGGCTGAATCAGTACAACTTCAGCCTTAAGTTTGTGCCGGGGCGTGCTAATACAGCGGCTGACCTCCTATCCAGAGCGGTCTCCGTGACGAAGGAGACGGGTGGGGTGACACCCGATTTGGAGGACGACGAAGACTGGGTCAACATTCTGCATGGGCCCCTCAGCACGGTAGTCACCCTGGCAGAGCTGCAGCAGGCCTCAGCTGAAGACGAGACTCTCAAAACCCTCCGGGCTTATGTCCAAGATGGCTGGCCTGCCACGGTGGACGACAATCTGCTTCCCTACCACCGGGTCCGTGATGAGCTCTCCTGCTGGGGGGCTGTGTGCCTCGCTCACGGCCACCGCACCATTGTACCGGAGACTCTGAGGGCCGGAATACTGCACATGGCGCACGAGGGGCATCTGGGGGTGGTCAAGGTGAAGCAACGTTGCAGAGATACAGTGTGGTGGCCCCATATAGACTCTGACATAGAGGAGCTGGTGCGTAACTGCGCCTGCTGCCTTCTGAGCGGGAAGACAGGCCAGCCGGCTACAGCACCCCTCACTCCAATCCCTTGGCCATCTGCACCATGGGAACATATCCAGGTTGACCTCTGTGGGGAGCTCCATGGGGCGCCCGCACATGCGCGCTACCTGCTGGTGGTGCATGACCTGCATTTGAAGTGGCCGGAGGCTGTCGAACTGAGCTCCATCACCACACACACAGTCATCGACCGCCTCACCAACCTGTTTGGGCGATGGGGCCTACCCAGTGTCATCACAACGGACAATGGGCCCCAATTTGCATCAGCAGAGTTATCAGAGTTCCTGGCACTGCGGTCCATCAGACACATCAGGACAGCAGTGTATCACCCGGAGTGTAATGGGGGGGTGGAAAGACTAAATAAAACCCTCAAAAATGGAATCCGAGCCTGCCTGGAGGAAGGGAAAACCTTCAGTGCCGCACTCAACCAAACTCTCCTGACCATCCGGGCATCCAAGCACTCCACCACGGGGGTGTCACCTGCACTGCTCATGATCGGGCGCGAGCTAAAGCAACCACTGGACTGTTTGAGAGCTGAGCCAGCTCCTGCACAAGAGAGGCCAGGGCTCCAGAAAGTCAGAGCCCGGGTCCAAGGTTCACAGGCCCAGATGAAAAGGAGGTTTGATGCCTCTCGCAGAGTACAGACCCCCACACTGTCTGCAGGGGACTGGGTCAGGATTAAACATCCCCACCGCCAGAACAAGCTGACGTCATTCTGGTCTGAACCCCTCCAGGTGACTCAGCAGCTGGGTCTGGCCACGTACAGACTGGACAACGGGAGCCGCTGGCACGCAAACCGCCTGCACAGAGTCGCAGCTCCAACAGCACCTGCACCACCCCTGTCTGCAGCGACGGCGCTCGGCTGGCAGCCCAGACCAGGAGCAAATCGGGTGGGGGGTAACCTACCGCCACAGCCAGAGGCTGTTCCCCAGCCTGCGCGCCCTCAGAGAGTGAGGGTCCCGCCCGCCTGGCATGGAGACTATGTGACTGGGTGATAAGGGACACAGGGGGTTGTGGACTGAATGTTATGTTCTTTAAAAGGGGGGTGGGGGGAGAAAATGTTGTCTGATAACGTTATGTTACGGCCTGGTTGGCCTTGTTAACTTAGGTACATGTTACTGTGCCTTTAAGAGTTACTGCACCCGATGTACGGCATTGTTGTAAAAGCGTGGGTTTACGGCAGGGAAGTAAAGAGCATGAAACAAGCAACATGGTGTGATTATTTAGCCTCTACCTAAACATAATAGTGGTGTTTTATGGGACTGGATGCTTGCATGTAAAAACACACATTGCGGACACACTGCTTCCACTTATATAGGGTGAGCCAGGAAGGATTTATGACATCACAATTGCTCGAGTGACATCACTGATGGCATCACAATTGCTCGAGTGACTGATGACATCACAAATACAACCTAATTACCCTAGGTAATTAGGGTAATTAAGATGCTGTTTAGGCAGTGCATTTTGATGCACTGTGGGCTCAATTTTTGACCAATCGAAAAGCTGTTTGATACTTTTGTGTAGGACAGTCTAACGATGCAGATGCTGACGTTTCGTGTCGTTTGAAGAAAAAATGTGGGTTAAAAGGGCGGAGCGCTACTTTGTTCAGAATACCTTTTTTATGATTATTATTATATATTATTAAGTAGCCCAGACAGCACACACCAACACCAAGTAGCCCAAATAGCAGCAACTTATGTTTGAATGTAAATCTGACTATAGTATATATTCATAATATATGTATAGATTGGCGGTGGGGGAAGACCCACGGACATCTGTGAAAGAACGGATGACAGCTCGGAAAGACGGCACGCAACAGTGTTAGGGCTGGCACCCTGAGGCACTGCGCAAGCTAGCTACAAGTACAAGACCAAGTGCAAAGAGCAGCTACAGCAACGCAAAGCACCTGATACTATCCAGAGAGTTATCTCTGGGTTTATTAGTACTGCTTGTTAGTCGGCGGAGGACCGGGGTCAGGAGTTAAACCACAGTGCCCTGGACCTCTTTGCTCAACCTGCTCAGAGCACAAGAAGAAGGGGTGCAAGATGGGTGTGGCTGACTAGAGCTCGCAGTTGGAGCCCTTCTACAGACGAAGATTAATCTTCGCAGCCCCACTCAGGCGAGGCGTACAGGCTGGGGGGGCGAAACGCTGGTGACCCTGAGATACCTGCTGAGGATGTAGAAGGGTTTCCAACGGTGTGAGTGCTCTGGCCACACTCTCACCAAGGAATACCGCCGTGGGGGCGGCATGTCGTAGCTCCTGCGGTTTCTGCTTGTGGCAAGGCATCTTTGATGTGAAGTGAACGTCGGGGGTGCTTTGCTGCGGGCGGGGTCCGTGGGGGCCGCAGTGTGTTGTCCTGCGGTTTACTTCACCCATAGAAATGAGGTGTTATGTCAAGTTTCAAGTCGTTTCATCCATTTTTGGTTGAATGGCGGCCATTTCATTTTGGCACGACTGTGTATGTTCCAGCGCCCGCAATCTTGAAACGAGAAAAGCGATTGGCACCAAACAACACAAATCTACTCATATGGGACCCATATACAACATATTAAAAGATTGGAGTGCTACCATGTTCAGAGAACGTTTTGCTAACATTGGACTCAGCGGCATAAGGGCTGTCAGGCCCCCAGGGCAGAGGTTGATCAAAGGAACTTTTTTTCCTGAAGGACTTGGGGAGTTTATTGTTTCATAATCATGTTTAGACACCAAAGACTTGTAATATACACATGAGCGTACCATCCCTCAGTAGAGTGACAGGCATGTGGGGTCAAAGTTCCAAGGTCACCGTGTGCACGTCCCACATTACCCAATGGAAAATATGGTCCCTGCACACCGGGAGGAAACCATGTGATTGATGTGGCTGAAGATTACCCTCAATAGACTTGTAGAAAAGGGTCCATAATGGCCCACCGTTAGGCCTGTTCTTGGGGCAGTCGATGCTCGCGAACCGGCGCGCCAATGACGTAATGACGATGACACTGCCGTGACATCATCAATGATGACGTCAGAGGTCACCTGTGAGGTCATCGGCGACGTCAGGCGGTCTAGGCTGACTGTGATGGCAGACGGGACTTTACGGGGTCACCGATGATGTCATAGCATAGAGTTCACCTGTGAGGTCATCGGCGATGTCAGACATAACACACACAAGGTGTTCTGTGACGCTGTATCCGGTATACTTACTTCTTATATACTTCTTTTCTACTTCATAATGTCTACCCTTACCACGACCAAATCCGAACCCGAGCTGAACCCTGGCTGTCTTACAACCAGCCAGGCCCTGGTGACCGACTGCCTACAACCAGCCAGGTCACGAGTGGTATTCCTTCAACCGCATCCGAGGACCGACATCTCTGTGGTTCTGATCGACCACTGCCCGTGAGCCCTCAACTTCGATCCAGCACACTTCACGAGGCAAGCCCACAAGCTTCGCTACAAGACTAGATGCACAAGATGAGAGCCAATCAGGGTCGCTCAGAAGGCCGGGGAACAGCTAATTTGCCATAGCATTGCAACGGATAGATAGAATGACTAAATTTTTTGCACGTGTGTTCAGCTGGAGGTATTGAACTAGTGTAGCGAATATCGCCTCATTCCGTTAAGCCATGCCAAGATGAGAGCCAATCAGGGTCGCTCAGAAGGCCGGGGAACAGCTAATTTGCCATAACATTGCAGCGGATGGATAGAATGACTAAATTTTTTGCACGTGTGTTCAGCCGGAGGTCCTGAACTGGTGTAGCGAATATCGCTTCATTCCGTTAAGCCATGCCAAGATGAGAGCCAATCAGGGTCGCTCAGAAGGCCGGGGAACAGCTAATTTGCCATAACATTGCAGCGGATGGAGAGTATGACTAAATTTTTTGCACGTGTGTTCAGCCGGAGGTCCTGAACTAGTGTAGCGAATATCGCCTCATTCCGTTAAGCCATGCCAAGATGAGAGCCAATCAGGGTCGCTCAGAAGGCCGGGGAACAGCTAATTTGCCATAACATTGCAGCGGATGGATAGAATGACTAAAATTTTTGCACGTGTGTTCAGCCGGAGGTCCTGAACTGGTGTAGCGAATATCGCTTCATTCCGTTAAGTCATGCCAAGATGAGAGCCAATCAGGGTCGCTCAGAAGACCGGGGAACAGCTACCGTAAATTCCGGACTATAAGACGCACCGGTGTATAAGCCGCGGGACCAAAATTGACTATTTTTTTCTTCTATAAGCCGCACCGGACTATAAGCCGCGGGTGTTTTGATGTTTAATTACCATATGAAAGGGTTCGTGCACAGAGAGGAATGTCGGGAAAGAGATCGCTGTTTGGGGAAGCTCCCATTTATTAACATTTCAACAAAACAAAACAAAAGTCAGGTCACTAATCCCCAGACAAAATCACACAACAATAGGCTACCGTATATGTGCAGCAAACCTGTAACCAGAGAAGTCAAGTCACTAATCCTCGTCTTCCTCTTCTTCCTGCGTACTGAAACCACCAAAGTCCTCATCTTCAGTGTCGGAAACGAACAGGTTCAGGGTGGCTTCGTCAACCACTCTCCTCTCTCCTTCAGGTGCCATGGCACGAGTCCGATACCTCACGAGTCCGACACCTCACGAGTCCGAAAAAAGAGGCTAACTTCCCCCAGACCCTAACCCAAAACCTAACCTCTCCCACCCCCACGCCTAAACCTAACATCCCCCAGACCCTAACCCAAAACCTAACCTCTCCCACCCCCACGCCTAAACCTAACCTCCCCCAGACCCTAACCCAAAACCATGAGGTGTCGGACTCGTGAGGTATCGGACTCGTGAGGTATCGGACTAGGGGGCAGTCCCCGTGGCGTCATCCTCTTCATCCCGCAGCAGTCCAGCGTTTTGGAACCCGTTGGTAATTGTGGATGTTTTCACACTCCTATAATATTCCGTGATCTTCCTTTGTGTGAATTCGCCGAAGTTTGTGATTTTCTCCTGATAGTCGGGAGGGAGTTGTTCAGTAGTTCTCCCCCGGACGGACAGTCCCTTTTGCCCAGGTTACGCGCGGCTGCTCTGTTTGATCGGCGGCTGCTCTCTTTTAATGCGAGATTGACTGCTTTCAACTTGAAAGCTGCCTCGTGTGAATTTCTGCGTACCTTCCCCATGGTAAGTGAGAGTGTTGCTTCTACTGCTCGTCTTGTTGTGAATATTCCTTGATCTTCCTTTGTGTGAATTCGCCGAAGTTTGTGATTTTCTCCTGGTAGTCGGGGGAGGGAGTTGTTGCCCGAGTGGCCGTTTGCTTACCGTAATTACCATATGTAAGTGGTCACGCACAGAGGGGATTGTCGGGAAGAGATGGCTGTTTGAGGAAGCTCCCATTTACCGTATTACAACATTTCAACAAAACAACATAACACAACACCACCGTTGTTTATTTTTACAGTGCACACAGTGTCCGCGGTGTGGTGAAAAGAGGGCAAGAGAGGAAATTAAAACAGAAGTGGATTTATAGTTAGAAAGAGTGCTAAAAAAGAGAGATTTTTTTTTTTTTTTTTTTTTTTTCTGAAAAAATCCATAGATAAGACGCACCGTTATATAAGCCGCAGGGGCCAAAAAACGGGAAAAAAGCCGCGGCTTATAGTCCGGAATTTACGGTAATTTGCCATAGCATTGCAACGGATGGATAGAATGACTAAATTCTTTGCACGTCTGTTCAGCCGGAGGTCCTGAACTACAATGATAACCTTAAATGGAAGTGGGCGAGGCCAAGGGGCGTCACCCCCCACCCTTCTGAGATCAATTTAGATAGTAAGTAGCCCTGGTGGCATGTGGGCGGGCTGTGTGTGGGCTAGAAGGCTGACACTTGGTGGTCGTAGAGTAGCAGGGGGTGCCACAAACATACCAAAAGATCAGCCTTCTAGCCCTCACCTCTCTTGAGAAACAGCCGTGTTCACCCTGCATATGTTGGTGTACACCGCGCATGCTTTATCATGTAATATGTAAAAGCTTATATCTCAAAAACGACTCAGGCTAGCAGGCAGTTCCACCTGTGCCTCCCGCCTCCCAAGACCAGAGGCAGGCGTGCGTCCCGGCCTCAGGGTTAGCACCCCGGAGGGCGCCACCCACTTCACCGGTGCCCGCACCCCGGCTCAACATTTCACCCATGCCTCGCACCTCCCATGACCGGGGTCAGGTCAGCACGGCAGCTCCAGAGCCAACGACGTAATGATGATGACACCGCCGTGACATCAGCGATGATGATGTCAGAGTTCACCTGTGAGGTCATCAGCGATGGCAGACGGTCTAGGCTGACTGTGATGGCAGACGTGACTTTATGAGGTCACCGATGATGTCATACCTCCCCGGACGTTGTGACATCACCAACGGTGTCATACCCCGAATGTGGGGGGGTATAAAAAGGTGTTGTTCTGTTATGATATGCTTCTTGGTCCTATTCCCCTTTCTGCAATCTGTAAGCTCTATACGTGGCTTCTGCCTTGCTCCTATCTGCCTGATATTTCATTAAAGCCTGAAAAGACATCTCTGTGGTTCTAATCGACCACTGCCCGTGAGCCCTTACCTAAGATCCGGCAACTTCACACTTCACACAAGGCAAGCACATAAACTTCCTTACAAACTGGTCCTTCGAGCCGGCGTGCGTACCGGCCTCAGGGTTAGCACCCCGGAGGGCGCCACCCACTTTACCGGTGCCCGCACCCCGGCTTAACATTTCACCCGTGCCTCGCACCTCCCACGACCAGGTTCAGGTCAGCACGGCAGCCCCAGAGCCAATGACCCAAACTACGCAACCCCCGGTTCCACTGCCCAGACAAGGGCAACGGACATTGCCAATGCCACCAACACCCGCACCCAGGACACATCCGCCAACAAAGGTCGCCGACCCTGAGCATGCAATAGAGTGCAACGGGCACGGCTCCGCCGAGCCCGCCACTGGGATACACCACACTCAGGTAGGCATGGCGAACGTTGGGACCAACAGCACGGGGCACAGTCAGCCGGCCGGCGTCAACCATTCCCACAAGATAGCCGGACACGACAGCTGGGACCCCCCCAGAGGGCGGGACCAGCCATCACGATTACCTATTCCCGGAATTCACCTCCTGGCCCTGCCCGGGCTCATGGAGACAACTCCAGCCAAGGCCTCTAGGGATGCCAAGAAGTCCGAGCAGAGGAAGCCAAGAACGGGCCCCAAGCCCGTTCCCCCAGAAAGAAGCGGCCACCCGGCTCCCCCTGACGGATCAAGCCACCCTGCTCCCCCAGGGGGAACCGGGGGGGGGGGGGGGGGGGGGCGACTACACTGGGAAACCTCCATGGGGAAACCGTCATGCCCTCCGTAAGGTCTGCAAAGTGGTGACCCAACATGGGGACCAGAGGCTGGACACATACGCCATAATGGACGACCGCTCAGAGTGGACCGTGCTCCTACACCCAGCAGAACAGCAGCTGGCCCTTACAGGCCAGCCAGAGGACATGCCTTTGCGGACGGTGAGGCAGGAGCCCCAGATGCTTCACAGGGCGGCCGTCTCCCTCATCGTCTCGCCGGCAATTTGCCCAGAGCAGACCTATCGCACGCAGAGAGCCTTTACAACACAACTTAAAATCAACTAAATATCAATGTCTAATGATATTAGAATTTAACATTGTGTGGACGTTAATGTTAAAACGTTTAACAAACGTTGGATTTTGGTTACTTAACAACACAACATAAAATCAACATAATCTCAACATCTCATGATGTTTGGATTTTACGTCATATTGACATTAACATTGGGATGTTTAGAAGACGTTGGATTTTAGTTATTTTATAACACAACTTAAAATCGACTAAATATCAACGTCTGATGATGTTAGAATTTAACGTTGTGTGGACGTTAATATTGCAATGTTTAACAGACGTAGGATTGTGGTTACTTAAAAACATATTTTAAAACCAACAAAATATAAACGTCTAATGATGTTGGGATTTTACGTTATATTGACGTTAATACTGGGACGTTTAGAAGACGTTGGATTTTAGTTTCTTTAAAACACAACTTAAAATCAACTATATATCAACGTCTAATGATGTTCGAATTTAACGTTATGTGGACGTTAATGTTAAAACATTTAACAAACTTTGGATTTTGGTTACTTAACAACACAGCTTAAAATCAACATAATCTCAACGTCTAATGATGTTGGGATTTTACGTTATATTGACATTTATATTGGGATGTTTAGAAGACGTTGGATTTTAGTTACTTTATAACACAACTTAAAATCGACTAAATATCAACATCTGATGATGTTAGAATTTAACGTTGTGTGGACGGTAATATTACTACGTTTAACAGACGTTGGATTTCAGTTACTTTATAACACAACTTAAAATCGACTAAATATCAACGTCTGATGATGTTAGAATTTAACGTTGTGTGGACGTTAATATTGCAATGTTTAACAAACGTAGGATTTTGGTTACTTAAAAACATATCTTAAAACCAACAAAATATGAACGTCTAATGATGTTGGGATTTTACGTTATATTGACGTTAATACTGGGACGTTTAGAAGACGTTGGATTTTAGTTTCTTTAAAACACAACTTAAAATCAACTAAATATCAACGTCTAATGATGTTAGAATTTAACGTTATGTGGACGTTAATGTTAAAACGTTTAACAAACGTTGGATTTTGGTTACTTAAAAACACAACTTAAAATCAACATAATCTCAACGTCTAATGATGTTTGGATTTTACGTTATATTGACATTAATATTGGGATGTTTAGAAGACGTTGGATTTTAGTTACTTTATAACACAACTTAAAATCGACTAAATATCAACGTCTGATGATGTTCTAATTTAACGTTGTGTGGACGGTAATATTACAAAGTTTAACAGACGTTGGATTTTTGGTTACTTAAAATCACAACTTAAAACCATCAGAATTTCAACGTCTAATGATGTTGGGATTTTATGTTATATTGACGTTAATATTGGGACGTTTAGAAGACGTTGGATTTTAGTTTCTTTAAAACACAACTTAAAATCGACTAAATATCAACGTCTGATGATGTTCGAATTTAACGTTGTGTGGATGTTAATATTACAATGTTTAACAGACGTTGGATTTTGGTTAATTAAAAACACAACTTAAAACCAATAAAATATCAACGTCTAATGATGTTGGGATTTTACGTTATATTGACGTTAATATTGGAACGTTTAGAAGACGTTGGATTTTAGTTTCTTTATAACACAACTTAAAATCGACTAAATGTCAACGTCTGATGATGTTAGAATTTAACGTTGTGTGGACAGTAACATTACAACGTTTACCAGACGTTGGATTTTGGTTACTTAAAAACACAATGTAAAACCAACATAATATAAACGTCTAATGATGTTGGGTTTTTACGTTATATTGATGTTAATATTGGAACGTTTAAAGACGTAGGATTTCAGTTTCTTTAAAACACAACTTAAAATCGACTAAATATCCACGTCTGATGATGTTAGAATTTAACGTTGTGGGGACGTTAATATTACAACGTTTAACAGACGTTAGATTTTTGTTATTTAAAAACACAACTTAAAACCAACATAATATCAACGTCTAATGATGTTGGGATTTTACGTTATATTGACGTTAATATTGGGATGTTTAGAAAACGTTGGATTTTAGTTACTTTATAACACAACTTAAAATCAATATAATCTCAACGTCTAATGATGTTGGAATTTTACGTTATAATGACGTTAATATTGGGATGTTTAGAAGACGTTGGATTTTAGTTACTTTATAACATAACTAAAAATCGACTAAATATCCACGTCTGATGATGTTAGAATTTAACGTTGTGGGGACGTTAATATTACAACGTTTAACAGACGTTAGATTTTTGTTATTTAAAAACACAACTTAAAACCAACATATTATCAACGTCTAATGATGTTGGGATTTTACGTTATAATGACGTTAATATTGGGATGTTTAGAAGACGTTGGATTTCAGTTACTTTATAACATAACTTAAAATCGACTAAATATCAACGTCTGATGATGTTAGAATTTGACGTTGTGTGGATGTTAATATTACAACGTTTAACAGACGTTGGATTTTGGTTATTTAAAAACACAACTTGAAACCAACATAATATCAACGTCTAATGATGTTGGGATTTTACGTTATATTGACGTTAATATTGGGATGTTTAGAAGACGTTGGATTTTAGGTACTTTATAACACAACTTAAAATCAACATAATCTCAACGTCTAATGATGTTGGGATTTTACGTTATAATGACGTTAATATTGGGATGTTTAGAAGACGTTGGATTTTAGTTACTTTATAACACAACTTAAAATCGACTAAATATCAACGTCTGATGATGTTAGAATTTAACGTTGTGTGGATGTTAATATTACAACGTTTACCAGACGTTGGATTTTGGTTATTTAAAAACACAACTTAAAACCAACATAATATCAACGTCAGATGTCGTCAGTATTAACCGTCAACCTGACGTTGACATTAGACGTTGGACTGACATTGGATTATGGTCACGGACGTCACGACCTCCATCCAACCAAAGATCAACGTCTAATGACGTTGTGTGCCAGCTGGGAACTTACTCGGATAAGGCATTAAACTAGCTTCGTAGTACAGGCTACAGATCACCGTGACGTCACCATGTAAACAACATTACTTCCGCGTACCACTTCGGGAAGGCGGCAGGTTTAAATTTGCGTGTTGTCAAATAAATGCTGTCAAACCCTCTCGTTGTTTTCGGGCCGACTACTTTCAATTTAAATGTTCAAACGGTTGGTAAACATGCTTGTCCGACGTATCTAGCCTTTCTTCTGTGTTTGTTTTAATGGAAGTTAATGAATGTTAACTTAAGTTCAGGAGCGGGGCCACGCCTCAACCACTTCTCTAACCACGCCTCTAACCACACCTCAATTACCTGGCAGGTTACATATACATGTACCTGGTGAACCTGTCCTGCCCTGTTTGTCTCAGATCATCTCAGTTCTCTCAACAGACAGACCATGCAGCATAGCTCAAACGCTTCTACAGATCAGTAAACTTCGACAATCGCTGGAATCACCATGCAAAAACCAGACAAACTCACCGTGGATGCCGAGCGCAGATCAAACCTCTCCGTCTCCGGTAACGTTTATCAGACATGCTAACGTTAGCCGCTAACAAAAATGAAGGATCCAACTGCGCTTCAGCTGTAGGAACTGGCAGGTCCGGTGCATCACAGGAGGGACGCATAAATACTTAAAGGAAAAAGTCTGGAGCAGCTCGGATCAATTGATGCCTTTTATTTAAGGTGCATAATATCAGACAACGTTTCGACGTACATACGTCTTCATCAGGTCTAACAGAGTAACAGGCAAGGAGAGCATTTAACAGGTAAGAAAAAGGGGCAGAGCTTGCAATTAGCCAATGGCTTGGTCCTGCCTATTATTCAAATAGCCTCAAACAGAGCCTTTGCAATCAGCAATTATACAGTGAGCATAGTGAGGAGGCAAAAATAAAAGCCTGTTGTAAAATTAAAATGTACAGTGCATTATAGGAGGGGAGGGGAAATAGGCTATAAAAACAAGGTACAGCAGTTTATTAGTAAAGAGCCCAAACAGGCCTAATATAAGATAAAAATGCATTATAGGTGGGGGGAAGGGGTTAAGAGGAGGGGGGGGGGACGCTATAAAAACAGAATACAACAATATCAAAACCCAGGTAAAGGCCTAATAGAGGATGTACAGTGCATTATAGGGGGGAGGGGAGGAAGGGGATAAGGCTATAAAAACAAAGTACAACAATAAAGGAGTAAAAACAAGACCAAGAAATGAAAGGCAGCCGATAACTTAAAGGAGACCGTCTAAAGGAAGGGGGAGAGGGAGAGTTCTTCATTGAGGCCTGCAGGCTCCAGTGTCTCCAGTGTGTGAATCCAAAAAGCTTCTCTGCATAAGAGTTTTTTAATAATGTTACCACCCCTAGGAGACATTGACACTTTTTCAATTCCACAGAACCTGAGGGTTGCTGGGGAGCCATGGTTGGCTTGACTGTAATGTCTGGCCATAGCGTTGTCCATGTTTTTAGTGCGTATTGCAGTTTTGTGTTCTGAGATTCTGATTTTAAGAGGTCTCTTTGTTTGGCCTATGTACGCCAAAGAGCATGGACAAATAAGTAGATAAATAACATGGGTGCTGTTGCAGTTTATGAATGAGCGTATGCCAATTTTTTTACCATTGTTAGCCGCTAACAGTTAGCGTCACAGCCTCCACACCAAAGCCAAGAGTCCACACGGCCAGCCCGACGGCATCTTCAGTCAATATTCCCGTGTCAAATCGACTCGACAAACGTGGAAGGCGATCATATTCCAGGGAGGTAGTGTATCAACGTATTCTACGTTGCCGGTGTAACGACGCATTCTGCATCCCTTCCGCACGGGCGCTCCAGTTCTTCCTTGGGTGAAGAAACTCCACGTTCACAAACGTGAGCCCAACATCAGACTGTACCGTCGCCATGCATCTATTTCCACAGAGGGAAATGCATTCTCTTTCAACACGGTGACGAAAACTACTCTATTCAGCCACACAAATATCAACAACCAAACTTCAGCGCTTCCGGTTCCTGATCGGGTACCGTCGGCAGAGCCAACCACAGTCGGTGTCGTCAGGCGTGACATCAGAGCCTCAGCCACGTCACCCCAGCCGCATCTTCAGCTCCCCCTAGTGAGGGACAGGTCGTATGTCTACTACTCATCCATTTGATACAGCTCACTGCTAAATTCAGCTCTCTTTAATCAGATTCAGATTAATTACTTTAGACCACACGTTGTGGTATGAAGTACAAACCACGGACAACTAGCCTTCATGGCTAATTCTGGCTTATATATCTATAGGTCCTATATACACAGACATATATTTTAACATGTTTGTCAATGTTAAATATACAAATAAATAACACAAAGACATCAGTTCAATGGTAAACAACCAGCATTGATCTTCAACAACAACAACAACAATTCTGTTTTCTGTCTACATAAGTCAACATAGACAGATAGTCACAAGTACTTAGGCAAGTACTTCTCTCTTTCTCAACAATGATCATGTTTTACTTTCAAACAAAACATGATATTCAGCCTGTCTCTCAGGCTTCACAAACTCCCTGTGCACATGTACAGCCTACCATCCGTCATCCTTTTCCTCTACCCTCCCTTCAGCCGCTCACAGCAACATGGCTTCTGTTCCTCCTTTTCTTCCAGGGCCATATGGCAGCAGCCTGGCTATTAACCCAAGGAGTCCGGCCACAGACTAAAATCGGGCCACAGACTATTCAGTCTCAGCCTCTTCCTTCTTTTCAAACTTGTCTATCCTCACACCCATCCCCACCCCCTCCCTAACCCATCCCTTCCCCAACACCCAAACATTGTGGTTGTCTTGTTGTCTCGTGCTAATACTTAACACTCCACAGCAGCGTCACCCACCCAGGGAGCTTCATCACTTCATCCCGCCTGCCGTGGTAAAGAACCACTTGCTGCTGCTCAGAGGCAGCTCAACCAGCCCGTCGCTGCAAAGACGCAGTTCACCCGGCTACCAATGCTCAGAGCGATGCTCGCTCCATCACCTCATCCCTTCATCCCCTCATCCCTTCATCCCCTCATCCATTCATCCCCTCATCCCTTCATCCCCTCATCCCTTCATCCCCTCCTCCCCTCATTCCTCCATCAGAGTGAGGACAGGGGCAAAAGGAAGCCTAGCTCTGCAACCTGTGTTGAATCTTGACTAACACCACAAGCTCCCTCCATCCCTCCACACTCAGTTTCCTCTATCAGCTGCTGCAGTCGCAGTCGCTTCATCAGCCAATGCACAGACCGCAGTTCACTATTTCAGTTGCTACAGACGCAGTTTGCTTTATCAGTCACTTCACTCTATCAGCTGCTGCAGATGCAGTCAGCTTCATCAGCCACTGCACAAAATGCAGTTCACTCTATCAACCGCTGCAGACGCAGTTCACTTGTCAGCCAATCTATCAGCTGCTGCAGATGCAGTCAGCTTCATCAGCCACTGCACAAAACGCAGTTCACTCTATCAACCACTGCAGACGCAGTTGTTGCTTCATCAGTCACTGTACAGAATGCAGTTCACTCTATCAAACGCTGCGGACGCAGTTCACTTTGTCAGCCAATCTATCAGCTGCTGCAGATGCAGTCAGCTTCATCAGCCACTGCAAAAAATTCAGTTCACTCTATCAACCGCTGCAGACGCCGTTCACTTTGTCAGCCAATCTATCAGCTGCTGCAGATGCAGTCAGCTTCCTCAGCCACTGCACAAAATGCAGTTCACTCTATCAACCGCTGCAGACGCAGTTCGCCTCATCAGCATGTTCACTCTATCAGCTGCTGCAGACGCAGTTTTGCTTCATCAGTCACTGTACAGAATGCAGTTCACTCTATCAAACGCTGCAGACGCAGTTCGCCTCATCAGCAAGTTCAATCTTATCAGCTGTTGCATACGCAGTTCACTTTATCAGCCACTTCACAGAATGCAGTTCACTTATCCACGGCTGCAGATGCAGTTAACTTCATCAGCCAGCTCACTCACTCTATCACCTGCTGCACATGCAGTTCGCTTATCAGCCATTGCACAAGTTCAAAACTCTTAACAGCCGCCACAGACGTAGTTGGTTCGTCCCCCATTGCACAGGGGTTCAGTTACAGCTGCTGCATACGCAGTTCACTACAATAGCCTCCTTGTGCAGTTTACTCAGTTATTTCAGACAGTTAGCTTCACCTATTGCACAGAGTACGGTTCACTCCATCAGCTACTGCAGACAGGTATTCCCATAAGCCACTGCATGGAGTGCAAATCACTCCATCAGCTGCGGTAGAAGCAGTTGGCATCATCAGCCAGAGTGTAGTTCACTCCATCAGATGCTGCAGACAGATAGCTTCGTCAACCAATGCATAGAGCATAATTCATTTGCATCAGTTGTAGCACACAGTTAGCTTCTCCAGCTACTGTAAGGTTCACTCCATCAGCTGCAACAGACACTGTTAAATCCATCCGTCACTATACAGAGCAGTTTATTTCACCAGCTACTGCAGAGTGCTGATCACTCCATCAGCTGCCGTAGACAAAGAAGGCTTCATCAGCCATTGCGGAGTGCAATTCACTTCATCAGCTACTGCAGATGGCAGACGCAGTTAGTTTCATCAGCCACCGCACTAGAGCGCAACTTGGTCTCTATCGGCTGCGGCAGAAGCAGTTAGCTCATCAGTCATGGCCAGAGCGCAGTTTAATCCATCGGCTACGGTAGATGCGTTTAGCTTCTTCAGTAACTGCACTAGAGTGCAACTCATTCTCTATGCAGCTCGCTAGATCAGCCACAGTGCACTCCCGTCAGCTACTACACAGCATGCAGGTTTTTCTTCAGCTGCCGTAGACTGAGTTCTATCAGCCACAGACAGAAGCAGAGGTCAAATCTTTTGACCCAGTCGCAATTATCATCGCTTATCTGCCATTCTTTGGGGGCATGTTGGGTCTAGGAAGTCCATACTCATCCACTCTCATAACACAGCAGTCCTAGAAATCCTAAACAACGATCGATCTAGTCTTC
This sequence comes from Poromitra crassiceps, assembly GCF_964638095.1. NCBI lineage: Eukaryota > Metazoa > Chordata > Actinopteri > Beryciformes > Melamphaidae > Poromitra > Poromitra crassiceps. The sequence continues at coordinate 2,038,401 of NC_139630.1, forward strand.
CAGCCATCATGCATTTCTTGCACAGAATCGCGTTGATCTTGGCTCAACACTAATTCATAGCTTCTCAGGCATGCTTCAGGCGTAGAGCAGTCATAAATGAATATAGTACTAATTCAATACATGGCACTCATTTCCTCCCAGACTTTCCGCTTCAAATATTTTCTTGCCTTAACCCCGGCCAGTTCATCCTATACTACAACAGCATCACTGATTCATCGCCTCACTTCTCTTAACAGAAATCTAGACACTTGGCCTCTGAAACAGCTGTCATTCAACTAGCTCCTCAGCTAGCAAACCTCTCCAAAGCTTGCAAGAAGCTATCTTAAACAGCCTCACTCGCCACTCTTCTGACCTCTCCTCTGCATCAGTTCCCTACATTCAGGCATCATATTCCCTATGATCCATGTTTCGCTTGCTTTCGGCTGCCGGGGAGCGCCGGATTAATCTGACTTCACCAGCCTATGGTCTTTCCTCATCCCAGTCTTTCGGTCATAACTATTCACACTTCAGACTTTCATCTTCACGCTTCATAGGAGCAATAGATCAGCGTGGAATTTCCTTCCCTCTACTTCTGCTTCTACACCTATCTTAGCAACACAAGGCACTGACTAATTCCGCTTCATGTACGCTGCAAGCATCACCTCAAGACCCACTCTTTACCAAAACAGGAAGAGTGGCCACTCAATTCTGGGTCCAGAAGCTACATCAAGTTCTCTGTATATATTCTGAACAACTTCTATACAGTATCTTCTATTCGAGCAATTCCTTCTACAGGCACAGACTGAATATCTCGGTCCAAACCATTCAGGTTCATGGCCGCTGGTCATCTCAAGCATCCCATTCCTATATCGGCAACAACGTCAATGATCTTTGTCAAGCTCACGCTCAACTCAGCTCTTTCTAAATCCAACTCTTTTGGGGGTCTGAAATCAGCTCGGACGTAAACACGCCTGAGAAGCAATCCGCTCGGGCAGCTCATGCTGAGACGGAACCCCCAACGCTGAGTCTCTCTCTGCCCGGTCTTCAGTTCCTCCTCCCAGACCAGACAGATGTCAACGGACGACATATCCATGCACCCTTACCTGCACCTCAACACATACACATTTCAATCTTCAACACATACACATCTCAATCTTCATTAAACTTCTAAACGATATATTGTTGTGGTGTGGTCCTTGCTAGTGAACTCACCATTAGAATGAAAAGAGAACAGGCTAATAGCTACAAACATAAATCAAATGTTATGTAACAAAACATTCAAAATAACATTTATTGACATTACATTTGTTTCCCCCTCATTGTCTTCCTCCACCACATTCTCTCTCTCTCTCTCTCTCTCTCTCTCTCTCTCTCTCTCTCTCTCTCTCTCTCTCTCTCTCTCTCAACCTGCAGCAGGGCTGCCGGTACCTCGTCATTGGCCGCAGTGAAACATAGACAGCGACACCAACAGGTAAGAAGGATAATGTAAGTGACAGGGATCAGAAAATTCACATATCAGATATCTGATTGGTTGGTTTGAATAATCCCTCCCTGCTTCATGTCCCACCCCAACATCATTTCAACAGGAAATTATGTATTTACAAGCAAGCAAGATGCTCTCAAGATTCTCATTGAGACTTTGAGTAAAGGATGAACGACCTCTACAGGTGAGCAGGAGGAATTGCAACAACAGTGGTACTACAGTCCTGTCTGCAGCAGTTCCAGAGTTCCTTGTCTCATCATGTATCTAAAATCAGGCATGTCCAAAGTCTCTTAAGTACAGGATTGGTTCATTAAACAAGTTCACTTTGTGTGTTTTCTTCTGTTCATTTAATGATGACAGCAGGATCATACAGTTTGTAGACAAGCACCAAGTAGGAACTACGCAGGTGGAACTAATGTTTTCAGATGGTAAAATAAATCCTTAGAGGGCAATTGTATTGTACATGATTTTGTTTTAATAACCCATGCCATCTAATCTAATCTAATCCATTCACAAAAGTTAGAACATCCCTGATCCAACTGAACATGCACCTTAAGGTTTGAGTAATATATTATCATTCTAGTGACACAGGAATATTTAATGCCTCTGGATTTACACTGTTGGACGGTTCTGCATTCTCAGAATCCCCCCATGGTGAATCTGGAAGAGGGTGTGACTTTGGCAGTCTCTAGCCTATAAAGTGTCTGATGTTTATAATGTCAGCTCTGGTTACAGGCTGAATGTTCTAACATCAGTGTGTGCTGTGTGCTTGTGGTTAATACTAGTGGGCGTTTTCAGATATCAGGTAGAGTTTGGCAGAGATGATGAGAAAATAATAATTTTGACTGAAATTTGGCAAATCTGCCATGAGAAATGAGGAGATATCTGCTACAAATAGTCACACATATTCTCACTAAACAACAAAAGACAAATCATGGTACTTTTAAAAGAAAGTAGTAGGCCTACTTTGTCAATATAATAACACTGGTTGAGGGCTGCTGGAATGTGTGTTAAATGTTAAGCAATAAGACATAAGATAAGACATTAAACACAATGTATGTGACAGGACTCACTGTGAAGCAGGATGTGGTATTCTGTGGTAACAAGCTTGTATTAAAAAGAACAAAAAGCTTCCTTCCTCTTTACACCATTAACATGCAGGAAAGCAGTCAGTAAATCATCAAGTTTATTAGCAGAAATGAGTTTTGTTGTTTTACAAACTGATTAACTGATTTTTTATCATTCTAGCTATATAGAAAAGAGACAGAGACAGAAGAAATGCATGCATACATCATGATAACACATGTTCTGATAAAGACAATGCTAGAACAATATAAATATACCTAGTGTTGTGGTTTGCATGTAGGTTTCACAGCACATTGCTGGACAGTTGAATAATAGCCTGCTCAATAAAGGCTATGGTATAAAATGTTATGCAAAACATAAAAAACAATGAATTAACATTAAATGTGTCCCCCCCTATACATTTCTTCCTCCACCTCTCTTTCTCTCTCTCTCTCTCTCTCTCCCTCTCTCTCTCTCTCTCTCTCAGAGACGGCCTCAACCTGCAGCTGGGCTCCCAGTACCTCGTCATCAGCCCCAAAGAGCCAGAGGACCAGTGAAACATAGACAGCGCCACCAACAGGTAAGGAGGATATTGTAAGTGACAGGGATCAGAAAATTCACATTCAGATAGCAGAGATCTCATTGGTTGGTTTGATTAATCCCTCCCTGCTTCATGTGCCACCCCAATTAGATGCTCTCAAGACTCTCATTGGGACTTTAAGTTAATGATGAGTGACCTCTACAGGCGATCAGGAGGAATTGCAACAATTGGTTGGGGAAAGTGAAAAGCAGTGCTTGCCCCTCCCTCATTACCACCACTGAGCTGCCCTTGAGCAAGGCCTTTAACCCCAACTGCTGCACTGCAGCTGCTCATTGTGCAGCAGATTAGACTGGTTGTACTGGTCAGGCACCAGGTTTGAAAGTGAACAGGGCACTCCTGAAATAGAGAGCATTGCTCTCAGTGAGACTCCCAGTGAATAAGTAAAGCAAAAAAAACAGTGCTAGAACTTATCTCTTACACAAGTTGTGGTAGACGTTGTGGGAGGTACAGCCTTTTAACCACAAACGTTTCAGCCCGCGAATAACGGTGCTTCAGAGGCTGGTGACCACTACCCCCGGAGGTGGTTGAAGCATACAAATGTTTGTGCGCACATGCACTAAATAGAGTAAATAAAACAAACTAAACCTAACAATTATGGTTAAAATGTGCTATTTGTAATAGTTTTTACATTGTATTTCACACATTCTGTACTTCACACATTATAGGTCAATTTTTTCACACATTCTGGAAATCATCTCGCGACCCCCCCATCAGTGTCCAGCGAGTCGCGACCCCCCGGGGGCTCCCGACCCCCACTTTGGGAACCCACCCTTTAATTATAGCACCACCATCAGGCTGACGGCGGTTATACGTATTTCTGGTGGGTCTAATTACCACAGTGCAAAGTTTCATGGCTGCAGTATTATCACAGGGAATTGAGAAGATGGAGAAAAACAATAAGCTAATAACAGTCTATAGGACCAGTACAATAACAATAACAACAAATTCTATTCAAGTCTTAAACATATTGTTTAGTGCTGTGTGTTATCATTCAAGCAGTGAGTCATAGGACAAAGAGCTGGGAGTGAAAAAAGAAAACAAACATCTTTTGAGTCTTTATTACTACTTAATGAAATAGGCTTCTAAAAAATGTCATAAACAAGTCATATATTTTATCTTAAAATATACATAAACAAACTATGTACAGTGAAGTTTTAATATATTTACAATCTATGGCAGTAAATCATTAACAGGCCTATTCACCTTATGTTCCAACACAGGGGTCATCCAGTTACTTCCTATTGTGTTGACACTTCCTGTGACAGTACAGTACTAGTGACCAGGTAAAACTGACTGTGTTTTGAACAGGAAATCATAACACAACTGGGTCAAGTGGGCGGGGCTACATAAGGTGAATAGTTTGCATAATTTGATTCCTTGCTTCCTCACTTAAAACTATTTTTATAGCACTTTACATACAATAAAAACAATGATGCAGAATTTTTCACAATCAAATATATAAAACAGTTGAATAATAAACATGAATGAATACAAAATGGTAAAAAAATAATAATAAAAGGTAATCCAGGGGATAAATGGATACTATAAGAAAACAAACATGCAACTAAACACAGATGTAAACAGATAAAAGTGAATATAAAGAAGAGGAAATTACAAAATAAACCATAACAAGGAGATAAACTGCCATTCAAAAGTTTAGAAGCATAAAAGTTTGGAGCTCCTGAAGAAACTGCATACCCCAACGCAGCTTTTATGGCCATGGAGCGTGTCCAAACGCATCCATCCCCTAACGGGTGGGCGTCTCAAATCCATTCATCCTCCATGGGGTGCTTCTCGACATGAGGTTGGCCCGCATGTTCTCCAGGCCCAGGCAGTGCAGCGCCTTGAGAGGACAGAGGTGCTCTGTGGCCCAGCACCACAGGTCCTTGGCAGCCTTCAACAGTGGTGTGGATCACACGCTGCCCTCTCTGTTGATGTAGGCCCTGTTGGCTCGGGCGGTATCTATCCAATGCTGTTGATTCCAGACGATGGCAAACTTGTTCGCCAGGTGCTGAAGAAAAGTGGTTGGTGGTGAGTGAGACCGGCACCATTTTATACGGTGCAGCTCCATAGGGGTTGAGTAGGCTCATCCTGATTGGCTGAGTATGTACACGCACCTTTCAGTGTGCTGATCCACTCGTAGGAGTTGCTGTAGCAACAAAGCCCTGCTAGGGGCGGAGCCTGTGTGGAATTGAACAATACAGATTTTTGAACAGTCCTACTCCTCCACCGGGCCCATCCAATAAAACTGCCTTTCTGTGGCTAACTGAGTGATGATGATGACACTTTTGAATGATCCCTCCCCACGTTTTGACCGGACCCAACATCCTGTTTCAACAGGAAATAAGTGCAGAACATTTTATACAAACACACACAAAATTCTGAAACGGTTTCATTGGAAAATGATGGCCGACCGCTCCCACCCAGGCCATAAACTCCTCAAAGCCCTCGCTCATGGCAGAAGTCTGGCAGTATCAGAACTTCTCGACACAGGAACACTTTCTTTCCAACTGTCATCTGCATCTTCAATGAGACCCCATAAGCCCCCACAAATCAGGACTTTACCTCTGCCCCCCTTCCCCCATTATATGTCACTTTAAAGGACTTTGCACTTTATAATTGGATTGTTCTAGAAGGTTGTTCTACTGTTGATGTGAATGCTGTGCTGCATACTTGCACTAAGTCAAATGCCTCCTTTGTAATCTGATTACTTATTATGGTTATTAAAATATCTTGAATATTGAATCAAATACACGTATACTACAAACTCTATATCTCAGCACTCCACTACTCATTTGTCTAACAGTAGAGTATGTCTGGTCCTGATCCATGGTGGCTGGACTGAGGCTCTAGTCAGTGGAGTCTGGTGGCAGAGTAGAGTATGTTTGGTTCTGATCCATGGAGGCTGGACTGAGGCTCTGGTAAGTGGAGTCTGGTGGCAGAGTAGAGTATGTTTGGTTCTGATCCATGGTGGCTGGACTGAGGCTCTGGTAAGTGGAGTCTGGTGGCAGAGTAGAGTATGTTTGGTTCTGATCCATGGTGGCTGGACTGAGGCTCTGGTAAGTGGAGTCTGGTGGCAGAGTAGGGTATGTTTGGTTCTGATCCATGGAGGCTGGACTGATGCTCTGGTAAGTGGAGTCTGGTGGCAGAGTAGAGTATGTTTGGTTCTGATCCATGGAGGCTGGACTGAGGCTCTGGTAAGTGGAGTCTGGTGGCAGAGTAGAGTATGTTTGGTTCTGATCCATGGAGGCTGGACTGAGGCTCTGGTAAGTGGAGTCTGGCTGGGATGTGGATGCTGGAGCAGAGAGAGGAATCTGCAACAAACAATATTAAGTTTAACAAGGTCACAAGACATGACAGCACACCTGAAATACATGGTAATACATGGCAATACATGGCAATACATGGTAATACATGGTAATACATGGTAATACATGGTAATAGGGATGTTAGGGGCGGCTTTAGCTCAGGAGGTAGAGCGGGTCGGCCAATGACGCAAGGGTTGGCGGTTCGATCCCCGCTCCCTCCCAGCTGCTGTCGTTGTGTCCTTGGGCAAGACACTTAACCCTCCTTGCTCCCGATGGTGTGTAGGCACCCTGCGTGGTAGCCTGCCGCCATTGGTGTATGAATGGGTGAATGTAGACTATCTACTGATTGTAAAGCGCTTTGGATAAAAGCGCTATATAAATGCAGGCCATTTACCATTTACCAATAGGGATGTCAACAATTAATAATCTATATATCAATTTGTCAACGTGGGCTCTGTCTGTTTCAAGAATCTTGACCAGTCACAGCTATGCCGTTTTACCTGCGAAACTTCGTTTCCTGCTGAAACTTTCAGGAAGTGTAAAGAGCACCCGTGCGGGTGACCTGACGGAGCCACACTTTTTTAATTAGGTGATTGCCCAAATAGAGTACCGCAGGGATGACATATTTTGTAGCCTTTATCCAGAAATC